>NW_027473799.1:0-31703 GCF_050947335.1 Megachile rotundata
TTATTATCAATCTAACTCATATTATTAGCCAAATTATGCTTATATGATCGATAGAACGACATTTACTATACTTATTACTCTTATTATTATCAATCTAACTCATATTATTAGCCATATTATGCTTATATGATCGATAGAACTACATTTACTATACTCATTACTCTTATTATTATCAATCTAACTCATATTATTAGCCATAATATGCTTATGTGGTCGATAGAACGACAATTACTATACTCATTACTCTTATTATTATCAATCTAACTCATATTATTAGCCATATTATGCTTATATGATCCACAGAACGACAATTACTATTCTTATTACACTCCCTGTTATCAATCTAACTCATATTATTAACCATATTATGCTTATATGATCGGTAGAACGATAATTACTATACTTATTACTCATATTATTATCCATCTAACTCATATTATTAGCCATATTATGCTTATATGATCGGTAGAACGATAATTACTATACTTATTACTCTTATTATTATCAATCTAACTCATATTATTAGCCAAATTATGCTTATATGATCGATAGAACGACAATTACTATACTCATTACTCTTATTATTATCAATCTAACTCATATTATTAGCCATATTATGCTTATATGATCCACAGAACGACAATTACTATTCTTATTACACTCCCTGTTATCAATCTAACTCATATTATTAACCATATTATGCTTATATGATCGGTAGAACGATAATTGCTATACTTATTACTGTTATTATTATCAATCTAACTCATATTATTAGCCAAATTATGCTTATATGATCGATAGAACGACAATTACTATACTAATTACTCTTATTATTATCAATCTAACTCATATTATTAGCCATATTATGCTTATATGATCGACCGAACGACAATTACTATACTTATTACACTCACTATTATCAATCTAACTCATATTATTAACCATATTATGCAGATATGATCGATAGAGCGACAATTACTATACTCATTACTCTTATTATTATCAATCTTACTCATATTATTAACCATATTATGCTTATATGATCGGTAGAACGATAATTACTATACTTATTACTCTTATTATTATCAATCTAACTCATATTATTAGCCAAATTATGCTTATATGATCGATAGAACGACAATTACTATACTCATTACTCTTATTATTATCAATCTAACTCATATTATTAACCATATTATGCTAATATGATCGATAGAACGACAATTACTATACTTATTATTCTTATTTTTATCAACCTAACTCATATTATTAGCCATATTATGCTTAAATGATCGATAGAACGACAATTACTATACTCATTACTCTTATTATTATCAATCTAACTCATATTATTATCCATATTATGCTTATATAATCGACAGAACGATAATTACTATTCTTATTACACTCCCTGTTATCAATCTAACTCATATTATTAACCATATTATGCTTATATGATCGGTAGAACGATAATTACTATACTTATTACTCATATTATTATCAATCTAACTCATATTATTAGCCATATTATGCTTATATGATCGATAGAACGACAATTACTATATTCATTTCTCTTATTATTATCAATCTAACTCATATTATTGGCCATATTATGCTTATATGATCGATAGGACGACAATTACTATACTTATTACACTCACTATTATCAATATAACTCATATTATTAACCATATTATGCAGATATGATCGATAGAACGACAATTACTATACTGATTACTCTTATTATTATCAATCTAACTCATATTATTAGCCATATTATGCTTATATGATCGACAGAACGACAATTACTATACTTATTACACTCACTATTATCAATCTAACTCATATTATTAACCATATTATGCAGATATGATCGATAGAACGACAATTACTATACTGATTATTCTTATTATTATCAATCTAACTCATATTATTAGCCATATTATGCTCATATGATCGATAGAACGACAATCTACTATACTTATTACTCTTATTATTATCAATCTAACTCATATTATTAGCCATATTATGCTTATATGATCGACAGAACGACAATTACTATACTTATTACACTCACTATTATCAATCTAACTCATATTATTAACCATATTATGCAGATATGATCGATAGAACGACAATTACTATACTCATTACTCTTATTATTATCAATCTAACCCATCTTATTAGCCATATTATGCTTATATGATCGACAGAACGACAATTACTATTCTTATTACACTCCCTGTTATCAATCTAACTCATATTATTAACCATGTTATGCTTATATGATCGGTAGGACGATAATTACTATACTCATTACTCTTATTATTATCAATCTAACTCATATTATTAGCCATATTATGCTTATATGATCGGTAGAACGATAATTACTATACTTATTACTCATATTATTATCAATCTAACTCATATTATTAGCCATATTATGCTTATATGATCGATAGAACGACAATTACTATACTCATTACTCTTATTATTATCAATCTAACTCATATTATTGGCCATATTATGCTTATATGATCGATAGGACGACAATTACTATACTTATTACACTCACTATTATCAATATAACTCATATTATTAACCATATTATGCAGATATGATCGATAGAGCGACAATTACTATACTCATTACTCTTATTATTATCAATCTATCTCATATTATTCGCCATATAATGCTTATATGATCGATAGAACGACAATTACTATACTTATTACTCTTATTATTATCAATCTAACTCATATTATTAACCATATTATGCTAATATGATCGATAGAACGACAATTACTATACTGATTACTCTTATTATTATCAATCTAACCCATCTTATTAGCCATATTATGCTTATATGATCGACAGAACGACAATTACTATTCTTATTACACTCCCTGTTATCAATCTAACTCATATTATTAACCATGTTATGCTTATATGATCGGTAGAACGATAATTACTATACTTATTACTCTTATTATTATCAATCTAACTCATATTATTAGCCAAATTATGCTTATATGATCGATAGAACGACAATTACTATACTTATTACTCTTATTATTATCAATCTAACTAATATTATTAGCCATATTATGCTTATATGATCGATAGAACGACATTTACTATACTTATTACTCTTATTATTATCAATCTAACTCATATTATTAGCCATATTATGCTTATATGATCGACAGAACGACAATTACTATATTTATTACACTCACTATTATCAATCTAACTCATATTATTAACCATATTATGCAGATATGATCGATAGAACGACAATTACTATACTGATTACTCTGATTATTATCGATCTAACTCATATTATTAACCATATTATGCTTATATGATCGGTAGAACGATAATTACTATACTTATTACTCATATTATTATCCATCTAACTCATATTATTAGCCATATTATGCTTATATGATCGGTAGAACGATAATTACTATACTTATTACTCTTATTATTATCAATCTAACTCATATTATTAGCCAAATTATGCTTATATGATCGATAGAACGACAATTACTATACTCATTACTCTTATTATTATCAATCTAACTCATATTATTAGCCATATTATGCTTATATGATCCACAGAACGACAATTACTATTCTTATTACACTCCCTGTTATCAATCTAACTCATATTATTAACCATATTATGCTTATATGATCGGTAGAACGATAATTGCTATACTTATTACTGTTATTATTATCAATCTAACTCATATTATTAGCCAAATTATGCTTATATGATCGATAGAACGACATTTACTATACTTATTACTCTTATTATTATCAATCTAACTCATATTATTAGCCATATTATGCTTATATGATCGATAGAACTACATTTACTATACTCATTACTCTTATTATTATCAATCTAACTCATATTATTAGCCATAATATGCTTATGTGGTCGATAGAACGACAATTACTATACTCATTACTCTTATTATTATCAATCTAACTCATATTATTAGCCATATTATGCTTATATGATCCACAGAACGACAATTACTATTCTTATTACACTCCCTGTTATCAATCTAACTCATATTATTAACCATATTATGCTTATATGATCGGTAGAACGATAATTACTATACTTATTACTCATATTATTATCCATCTAACTCATATTATTAGCCATATTATGCTTATATGATCGGTAGAACGATAATTACTATACTTATTACTCTTATTATTATCAATCTAACTCATATTATTAGCCAAATTATGCTTATATGATCGATAGAACGACAATTACTATACTCATTACTCTTATTATTATCAATCTAACTCATATTATTAGCCATATTATGCTTATATGATCCACAGAACGACAATTACTATTCTTATTACACTCCCTGTTATCAATCTAACTCATATTATTAACCATATTATGCTTATATGATCGGTAGAACGATAATTGCTATACTTATTACTGTTATTATTATCAATCTAACTCATATTATTAGCCAAATTATGCTTATATGATCGATAGAACGACAATTACTATACTAATTACTCTTATTATTATCAATCTAACTCATATTATTAGCCATATTATGCTTATATGATCGACCGAACGACAATTACTATACTTATTACACTCACTATTATCAATCTAACTCATATTATTAACCATATTATGCAGATATGATCGATAGAGCGACAATTACTATACTCATTACTCTTATTATTATCAATCTTACTCATATTATTAACCATATTATGCTTATATGATCGGTAGAACGATAATTACTATACTTATTACTCTTATTATTATCAATCTAACTCATATTATTAGCCAAATTATGCTTATATGATCGATAGAACGACAATTACTATACTCATTACTCTTATTATTATCAATCTAACTCATATTATTAACCATATTATGCTAATATGATCGATAGAACGACAATTACTATACTTATTATTCTTATTTTTATCAACCTAACTCATATTATTAGCCATATTATGCTTAAATGATCGATAGAACGACAATTACTATACTCATTACTCTTATTATTATCAATCTAACTCATATTATTATCCATATTATGCTTATATAATCGACAGAACGATAATTACTATTCTTATTACACTCCCTGTTATCAATCTAACTCATATTATTAACCATATTATGCTTATATGATCGGTAGAACGATAATTACTATACTTATTACTCATATTATTATCAATCTAACTCATATTATTAGCCATATTATGCTTATATGATCGATAGAACGACAATTACTATATTCATTTCTCTTATTATTATCAATCTAACTCATATTATTGGCCATATTATGCTTATATGATCGATAGGACGACAATTACTATACTTATTACACTCACTATTATCAATATAACTCATATTATTAACCATATTATGCAGATATGATCGATAGAACGACAATTACTATACTGATTACTCTTATTATTATCAATCTAACTCATATTATTAGCCATATTATGCTTATATGATCGACAGAACGACAATTACTATACTTATTACACTCACTATTATCAATCTAACTCATATTATTAACCATATTATGCAGATATGATCGATAGAACGACAATTACTATACTGATTATTCTTATTATTATCAATCTAACTCATATTATTAGCCATATTATGCTCATATGATCGATAGAACGACAATCTACTATACTTATTACTCTTATTATTATCAATCTAACTCATATTATTAGCCATATTATGCTTATATGATCGACAGAACGACAATTACTATACTTATTACACTCACTATTATCAATCTAACTCATATTATTAACCATATTATGCAGATATGATCGATAGAACGACAATTACTATACTCATTACTCTTATTATTATCAATCTAACCCATCTTATTAGCCATATTATGCTTATATGATCGACAGAACGACAATTACTATTCTTATTACACTCCCTGTTATCAATCTAACTCATATTATTAACCATGTTATGCTTATATGATCGGTAGGACGATAATTACTATACTCATTACTCTTATTATTATCAATCTAACTCATATTATTAGCCATATTATGCTTATATGATCGGTAGAACGATAATTACTATACTTATTACTCATATTATTATCAATCTAACTCATATTATTAGCCATATTATGCTTATATGATCGATAGAACGACAATTACTATACTCATTACTCTTATTATTATCAATCTAACTCATATTATTGGCCATATTATGCTTATATGATCGATAGGACGACAATTACTATACTTATTACACTCACTATTATCAATATAACTCATATTATTAACCATATTATGCAGATATGATCGATAGAGCGACAATTACTATACTCATTACTCTTATTATTATCAATCTATCTCATATTATTCGCCATATAATGCTTATATGATCGATAGAACGACAATTACTATACTTATTACTCTTATTATTATCAATCTAACTCATATTATTAACCATATTATGCTAATATGATCGATAGAACGACAATTACTATACTGATTACTCTTATTATTATCAATCTAACCCATCTTATTAGCCATATTATGCTTATATGATCGACAGAACGACAATTACTATTCTTATTACACTCCCTGTTATCAATCTAACTCATATTATTAACCATGTTATGCTTATATGATCGGTAGAACGATAATTACTATACTTATTACTCTTATTATTATCAATCTAACTCATATTATTAGCCAAATTATGCTTATATGATCGATAGAACGACAATTACTATACTTATTACTCTTATTATTATCAATCTAACTAATATTATTAGCCATATTATGCTTATATGATCGATAGAACGACATTTACTATACTTATTACTCTTATTATTATCAATCTAACTCATATTATTAGCCATATTATGCTTATATGATCGACAGAACGACAATTACTATATTTATTACACTCACTATTATCAATCTAACTCATATTATTAACCATATTATGCAGATATGATCGATAGAACGACAATTACTATACTGATTACTCTGATTATTATCGATCTAACTCATATTATTAACCATATTATGCTTATATGATCGGTAGAACGATAATTACTATACTTATTACTCTTATTATTATCAATCTAACTCATATTATTAGCCAAATTATGCTTATATGATCGATAGAACGACAATTACTATACTCATTACTCTTATTATTACCAATCTAACTCATATTATTAGCCATATTATGCTTATATGATCCACAGAACGACAATTACTATTCTTATTACACTCCCTGTTATCAATCTAACTCATATTATTAACCATATTATGCTTATATGATCGGTAGAACGATAATTGCTATACTTATTACTGTTATTATTATCAATCTAACTCATATTATTAGCCAAATTATGCTTATATGATCGATAGAACGACAATTACTATACTTATTACTCTTATTATTATCAATCTAACTCATATTATTAGCCATATTATGCTTATATGATCGACCGAACGACAATTACTATACTTATTACACTCACTATTATCAATCTAACTCATATTATTAACCATATTATGCAGATATGATCGATAGAGCGACAATTACTATACTCATTACTCTTATTATTATCAATCTAACTCATATTATTAGCCATATAATGCTTATATGATCGATAGAACGACAATTACTATACTTATTACTCTTATTATTATCAATCTAACTCATATTATTAACCATATTATGCTAATATGATCGATAGAACGACAACTACTATACTTATTATTCTTATTATTATCAATCTAACTCATTATTAGCCATATTATGCTTATATGATCGACAGAACGACAATTACTATTCTTATTACACTCCCTGTTATCAATCTAACTCATATTATTAACCATATTATGCTTATATGATCGATAGAACGACAATTACTATACTTATTACTCTTATTATTATAAATCTATCTCACATTATTAGCCATATAATGCTTATATGATCGATAGAACGACAATTACTATACTTATTACTCTTATTATTATCAATCTAACTCATATTATTAACCATATTATGCTAATAAGATCGATAGAACGACAACTACTATACTTATTATTCTTATTATTATCAATCTAACTCATATTATTAGCCATATTATGCTTATATGATCGACAGAACGACAATTACTATTCTTATTATTCTTATTATTATCAATCTAACTCATATTATTAGCCATATTATGCTTATATGATCGACAGAACGACAATTACTGTTCTTATTACACTCCCTGTTATCAATCTAACTCATATTATTAACCATATTATGCTTATATGATCGATAGAACGACAATTACTATACTTATTACTCTTATTATTATCAATCTAACTCATATTATTAGCCATATTATGCTTATATGATCGATAGAACGACATTTACTATACTTATTACTCTTATTATTATCAATCTAACTCATATTATTAGCCATATTATGCTTATATGATCGACAGAACGACAACTACTATTCTTATTATTCTTATTATTATCAATCTAACTCATATTATTAGCCATATTATGCTTATATGATCGACAGAACGACAATTACTATTCTTATTACACTCCCTGTTATCAATCTAACTCATATTATTAGCCATATAATGCTTATATGATCGATAGAACGACAACTACTATACTGATTATTCTTATTATTATCAATCTAACTCATATTATTTGCCATATTATGCTTATATGATCGATAGAACGACATTTACTATACTTATTACTCTTATTATTATCAATCTCACTCATATTATTAGCCATATTATGCTTATATGATCGATAGAACTACATTTACTATACTCATTACTCTTATTATTATCAATCTAACTCATATTATTAGCCATAATATGCTTATGTGGTCGATAGAACGACAATTACTATACTTATATTACTCTTATTATTATCAATCTAACTCATATTATTAGCCATATTAAGCTTATATGATCGACAGAACGACAATTACTATACTTATTACACTCACTATTATCAATCTAACTCATATTATTAACCATATTATGCAGATATGATCGATAGAACGACAATTACTATACTGATTACTCTTATTATTATCAATCTAACTCTTATTATTAACCATATTATGCTTATATGATCGGTAGAACGATAATTACTATACTTATTACTCTTATTATTATCAATCTAACTCATATTATTAGCCAAATTATGCTTATATGATCGATAGAACGACAATTACTATACTCATTACTCTTATTATTATCAATCTAACTCATATTGTTAGCCATATTATGCTTATATGATCCACAGAACGACAATTACTATTCTTATTACACTCCCTGTTATCAATGTAACTCACATTATTAACCATATTATGCTTATATGATCGGTAGAACGATAATTGCTATACTTATTACTGTTATTATTATCAATCTAACTCATATTATTAGCCAAATTATGCTTATATGATCGATAGGACGACAATTACTATACTTATTACTCTTATTATTATCAATCTAACTCATATTGTTAGCCATATTATGCTTATATGATCGACCGAACGACAATTACTATACTTATTACACTCACTATTATCAATCTAACTCATATTATTAACCATATTATGCAGATATGATCGATAGAGCGACAATTACTATACTTATTACTCTTATTATTATCAATCTAACTCATATTATTAACCATATTATGCTAATATGATCGATAGAACGACAACTACTATACTTATTATTCTTATTATTATCAATCTAACTCATATTATTAGCCATATTATGCTTATATGATCGACAGAACGACAATTACTATTCTTATTACACTCCCTGTTATCAATCTAACTCATATTATTAACCATATTATGCTTATATGATCGATAGAACGACAATTACTATACTTATTACTCTTATTATTATAAACCTATCTCACATTATTAGCCATGTAATGCTTATATGATCGATAGAACGACAATTACTATACTTATTACTCTTACTATTATCAATCTCACTCATATTATTAGCCATATTATGCTTATATGATCGATAGAACTACATTTACTATACTCATTACTCTTATTATTATCAATCTATCTCACATTATTAGCCATATAATGCTTATATGATCGATAGAACGACAATTACTATACTTATTACTCTTATTATTATCAATCTAACTCATATTATTAACCATATTATGCTAATAAGATAGATAGAACGACAACTACTATACTTATTATTCTTATTATTACAAATCTAACTCATATTATTAGCCATATTATGCTTATATGATCGACAGAACGACAATTACTATTCTTATTATTCTTATTATTATCAATCTAACTCATATTATTAGCCATATTATGCTTATATGATCGACAGAACGACAATTACTATTCTTATTACACTCCCTGTTATCAATCTAACTCATATTATTAACCATATTATGCTTAAATGATCGATAGAACGACAATTACTATACTTATTACTCTTATTATTATAAATCTATCTCATATTATTAGCCATATAATGCTTATATGATCGATAGAACGACAACTACTATACTGATTATTCTTATTATTATCAATCTAACTCATATTATTTGCCATATTATGCTTATATGATCGATAGAACGACATTTACTATACTTATTGCTCTTATTATTATCAATCTCACTCATATTATTAGACATATTATGCTTATATGATCCACAGAACGACAATTACTATTCTTATTACACTCCCTGTTATCAATCTAACTCACATTATTAACCATATTATGCTTATATGATCGGTAGAACGATAATTGCTATACTTATTACTGTTATTATTATCAATCTAACTCATATTATTAACCATATTATGCTTATATGATCGATAGAACGACAATTACTATACTTATTACTCTTATTATTATAAACCTATCTCACATTATTAGCCATATAATGCTTATATGATCGATAGAACGACAATTACTATACTTATTACTCTTATTATTATCAATCTCACTCATATTATTAGCCATATTATGCTTATATGATCGATAGAACTACATTTACTATACTCATTACTCTTATTATTATCAATCTATCTCACATTATTAGCCATATAATGCTTATATGATCGATAGAACGACAATTACTATACTTATTACTCTTATTATTATCAATCTAACTCATATTATTAACCATATTATGCTAATAAGATAGATAGAACGACAACTACTATACTTATTATTCTTATTATTATCAATCTAACTCATATTATTAGCCATATTATGCTTATATGATCGACAGAACGACAATTACTATTCTTATTATTCTTATTATTATCAATCTAACTCATATTATTAGCTATATTATGCTTATATGATCGACAGAACGACAATTACTATTCTTATTACACTCCCTGTTATCAATCTAACTCATATTATTAACCATATTATGCTTATATGATCGATAGAACGACAATTACTATACTTATTACTCTTATTATTATAAATCTATCTCATATTATTAGCCATATAATGCTTATATGATCGATAGAACGACAACTACTATACTGATTATTCTTATTATTATCAATCTAACTCATATTATTTGCCATATTATGCTTATATGATCGATAGAACGACATTTACTATACTTATTACTCTTATTATTATCAATCTCACTCATATTATTAGCCATATTATGCTTATATGATCGATAGAACTACATTTACTATACTCATTACTCTTATTATTATCAATCTAACTCATATTATTAGCCATAATATGCTTATGTGGTCGATAGAACTACATTTACTATACTCATTACTCTTATTATTATCAATCTAACTCATATTATTAGCCATATTAAGCTTATATGATCGACAGAACGACAATTACTATACTTATTACACTCACTATTATCAATCTAACTCATATTATTAACCATATTATGCAGATATGATCGATAGAACGACAATTACTATACTGATTACTCTTATTATTATCAATCTAACTCATATTATTAACCATATTATGCTTATATGATCGGTAGAACGATAATTACTATACTTATTACTCTTATTATTATCAATCTAACTCATATTATTAGCCATATTAAGCTTATATGATCGACAGAACGACAATTACTATACTTATTACACTCACTATTATCAATCTAACTCATATTATTAGCCATATTATGCAGATATGATCGATAGAACGACAATTACTATACTGATTACTCTTATTATTATCAATCTAACTCATATTATTAGCCATATTATGCTTATATGATCGATAGAACGACAATTACTATACTCATTTCTCTTATTATTATCAATCTAACTCATATTATTGGCCATATTATGCTTATATGATCGATAGGACGACAATTACTATACTTATTACACTCACTATTATCAATATAACTCATATTATTAACCATATTATGCAGATATGATCGATAGAACGACAATTACTATACTGATTACTCTTATTATTATCAATCTAACTCATATTATTAGCCATATTATGCTTATATGATCGACAGAACGACAATTACTATACTTATTACACTCACTATTATCAATCTAACTCATATTATTAACCATATTATGCAGATATGATCGATAGAACGACAATTACTATACTGATTATTCTTATTATTATCAATCTAACTCATATTATTAGCCATATTATGCTCATATGATCGATAGAACGACAATCTACTATACTTATTACTCTTATTATTATCAATCTAACTCATATTATTAGCCATATTATGCTTATATGATCGACAGAACGACAATTACTATACTTATTACACTCACTATTATCAATCTAACTCATATTATTAACCATATTATGCAGATATGATCGATAGAACGACAATTACTATACTCATTACTCTTATTATTATCAATCTAACCCATCTTATTAGCCATATTATGCTTATATGATCGACAGAACGACAATTACTATTCTTATTACACTCCCTGTTATCAATCTAACTCATATTATTAACCATGTTATGCTTATATGATCGGTAGGACGATAATTACTATACTCATTACTCTTATTATTATCAATCTAACTCATATTATTAGCCATATTATGCTTATATGATCGGTAGAACGATAATTACTATACTTATTACTCATATTATTATCAATCTAACTCATATTATTAGCCATATTATGCTTATATGATCGATAGAACGACAATTACTATACTCATTACTCTTATTATTATCAATCTAACTCATATTATTGGCCATATTATGCTTATATGATCGATAGGACGACAATTACTATACTTATTACACTCACTATTATCAATATAACTCATATTATTAACCATATTATGCAGATATGATCGATAGAGCGACAATTACTATACTCATTACTCTTATTATTATCAATCTATCTCATATTATTCGCCATATAATGCTTATATGATCGATAGAACGACAATTACTATACTTATTACTCTTATTATTATCAATCTAACTCATATTATTAACCATATTATGCTAATATGATCGATAGAACGACAATTACTATACTGATTACTCTTATTATTATCAATCTAACCCATCTTATTAGCCATATTATGCTTATATGATCGACAGAACGACAATTACTATTCTTATTACACTCCCTGTTATCAATCTAACTCATATTATTAACCATGTTATGCTTATATGATCGGTAGAACGATAATTACTATACTTATTACTCTTATTATTATCAATCTAACTCATATTATTAGCCAAATTATGCTTATATGATCGATAGAACGACAATTACTATATTTATTGCACTCACTATTATCAATCTAACTCATATTATTAACCATATTATGCAGATATGATCGATAGAACGACAATTACTATACTGATTACTCTGATTATTATCGATCTAACTCATATTATTAACCATATTATGCTTATATGATCGGTAGAACGATAATTACTATACTTATTACTCTTATTATTATCAATCTAACTCATATTATTAGCCAAATTATGCTTATATGATCGATAGAACGACAATTACTATACTCATTACTCTTATTATTACCAATCTAACTCATATTATTAGCCATATTATGCTTATATGATCCACAGAACGACAATTACTATTCTTATTACACTCCCTGTTATCAATCTAACTCATATTATTAACCATATTATGCTTATATGATCGGTAGAACGATAATTGCTATACTTATTACTGTTATTATTATCAATCTAACTCATATTATTAGCCAAATTATGCTTATATGATCGATAGAACGACAATTACTATACTTATTACTCTTATTATTATCAATCTAACTCATATTATTAGCCATATTATGCTATATGATCGACCGAACGACAATTACTATACTTATTACACTCACTATTATCAATCTAACTCATATTATTAACCATATTATGCAGATATGATCGATAGAGCGACAATTACTATACTCATTACTCTTATTATTATCAATCTAACTCATATTATTAGCCATATAATGCTTATATGATCGATAGAACGACAATTACTATACTTATTACTCTTATTATTATCAATCTAACTCATATTATTAACCATATTATGCTAATATGATCGATAGAACGACAACTACTATACTTATTATTCTTATTATTATCAATCTAACTCATATTATTAGCCATATTATGCTTATATGATCGACAGAACGACAATTACTATTCTTATTACACTCCCTGTTATCAATCTAACTCATATTATTAACCATATTATGCTTATATGATCGATAGAACGACAATTACTATACTTATTACTCTTATTATTATAAATCTATCTCACATTATTAGCCATATAATGCTTATATGATCGATAGAACGACAATTACTATACTTATTACTCTTATTATTATCAATCTAACTCATATTATTAACCATATTATGCTAATAAGATCGATAGAACGACAACTACTATACTTATTATTCTTATTATTATCAATCTAACTCATATTATTAGCCATATTATGCTTATATGATCGACAGAACGACAATTACTATTCTTATTATTCTTATTATTATCAATCTAACTCATATTATTAGCCATATTATGCTTATATGATCGACAGAACGACAATTACTGTTCTTATTACACTCCCTGTTATCAATCTAACTCATATTATTAACCATATTATGCTTATATGATCGATAGAACGACAATTACTATACTTATTACTCTTATTATTATCAATCTAACTCATATTATTAGCCATATTATGCTTATATGATCGATAGAACGACATTTACTATACTTATTACTCTTATTATTATCAATCTAACTCATATTATTAGCCATATTATGCTTATATGATCGACAGAACGACAACTACTATTCTTATTATTCTTATTATTATCAATCTAACTCATATTATTAGCCATATTATGCTTATATGATCGACAGAACGACAATTACTATTCTTATTACACTCCCTGTTATCAATCTAACTCATATTATTAACCATATTATGCTTATATGATCGATAGAACGACAATTACTATACTTATTACTCTTATTATTATAAATCTATCTCATATTATTAGCCATATAATGCTTATATGATCGATAGAACGACAACTACTATACTGATTATTCTTATTATTATCAATCTAACTCATATTATTTGCCATATTATGCTTATATGATCGATAGAACGACATTTACTATACTTATTACTCTTATTATTATCAATCTCACTCATATTATTAGCCATATTATGCTTATATGATCGATAGAACTACATTTACTATACTCATTACTCTTATTATTATCAATCTAACTCATATTATTAGCCATAATATGCTTATGTGGTCGATAGAACGACAATTACTATACTTATATTACTCCTATTATTATCAATCTAACTCATATTATTAGCCATATTAAGCTTATATGATCGACAGAACGACAATTACTATACTTATTACACTCACTATTATCAATCTAACTCATATTATTAACCATATTATGCAGATATGATCGATAGAACGACAATTACTATACTGATTACTCTTATTATTATCAATCTAACTCATATTATTAACCATATTATGCTTATATGATCGGTAGAACGATAATTACTATACTTATTACTCTTATTATTATCAATCTAACTCATATTATTAGCCAAATTATGCTTATATGATCGATAGAACGACAATTACTATACTCATTACTCTTATTATTATCAATCTAACTCATATTGTTAGCCATATTATGCTTATATGATCCACAGAACGACAATTACTATTCTTATTACACTCCCTGTTATCAATCTAACTCACATTATTAACCATATTATGCTTATATGATCGGTAGAACGATAATTGCTATACTTATTACTGTTATTATTATCAATCTAACTCATATTATTAGCCAAATTATGCTTATATGATCGATAGAACGACAATTACTATACTTATTACTCTTATTATTATCAATCTAACTCATATTGTTAGCCATATTATGCTTATATGATCGACCGAACGACAATTACTATACTTATTACACTCACTATTATCAATCTAACTCATATTATTAACCATATTATGCAGATATGATCGATAGAGCGACAATTACTATACTTATTACTCTTATTATTATCAATCTAACTCATATTATTAACCATATTATGCTAATATGATCGATAGAACGACAACTACTATACTTATTACTCTTATTATTATCAATCTAACTCATATTATTAACCATATTATGCAGATATGATCGATAGAGCGACAATTACTATACTCATTACTCTTATTATTATCAATCTAACTCATATTATTAACCATATTATGCTTATATGATCGGTAGAACGATAATTACTATACTTATTACTCTTATTATTATCAATCTAACTCATATTATTAGCCATATTATGCTTATATGATCGACAGAACGACAATTACTATTCTTATTACACTCCCTGTTATCAATCTAACTCATATTATTAACCATATTATGCTTATATGATCGATAGAACGACAATTACTATACTTATTACTCTTATTATTATAAACCTATCTCACATTATTAGCCATATAATGCTTATATGATCGATAGAACGACAATTACTATACTTATTACTCTTACTATTATCAATCTCACTCATATTATTAGCCATATTATGCTTATATGATCGATAGAACTACATTTACTATACTCATTACTCTTATTATTATCAATCTATCTCACATTATTAGCCATATAATGCTTATATGATCGATAGAACGACAATTACTATACTTATTACTCTTATTATTATCAATCTAACTCATATTATTAACCATATTATGCTAATAAGATAGATAGAACGACAACTACTATACTTATTATTCTTATTATTATCAATCTAACTCATATTATTAGCCATATTATGCTTATATGATCGACAGAACGACAATTACTATTCTTATTATTCTTATTATTATCAATCTAACTCATATTATTAGCCATATTATGCTTATATGATCGACAGAACGACAATTACTATTCTTATTACACTCCCTGTTATCAATCTAACTCATATTATTAACCATATTATGCTTATATGATCGATAGAACGACAATTACTATACTTATTACTCTTATTATTATAAATCTATCTCATATTATTAGCCATATAATGCTTATATGATCGATAGAACGACAACTACTATACTGATTATTCTTATTATTATCAATCTAACTCATATTATTTGCCATATTATGCTTATATGATCGATAGAACGACATTTACTATACTTATTACTCTTATTATTATCAATCTCACTCATATTATTAGCCATATTATGCTTATATGATCGATAGAACTACATTTACTATACTCATTACTCTTATTATTATCAATCTAACTCATATTATTAGCCATAATATGCTTATGTGGTCGATAGAACGACAATTACTATACTTATTACTCTTATTATTATCAATCTAACTCATATTATTAGCCATATTAAGCTTATATGATCGACAGAACGACAATTACTATACTTATTACACTCACTATTATCAATCTAACTCATATTATTAACCATATTATGCAGATATGATCGATAGAACGACAATTACTATACTGATTACTCTTATTATTATCAATCTAACTCATATTATTAACCATATTATGCTTATATGATCGGTAGAACGATAATTACTATACTTATTACTCTTATTATTATCAATCTAACTCATATTATTAGCCAAATTATGCTTATATGATCGATAGAACGACAATTACTATACTCATTACTCTTATTATTATCAATCTAACTCATATTGTTAGCCATATTATGCTTATATGATCCACAGAACGACAATTACTATTCTTATTACACTCCCTGTTATCAATCTAACTCACATTATTAACCATATTATGCTTATATGATCGATAGAACGACAATTACTATACTTATTACTCTTATTATTATCAATCTAACTCATATTATTAGCCATATTATGCTTATATGATCGACAGAACGACAATTACTATTCTTATTACACTCACTATTATCAATCTAACTCATATTATTAACCATATTATGCAGATATGATCGATAGAGCGACAATTACTATACTTATTACTCTTATTATTATCAATCTCACTCATATTATTAACCATATTATGCTAATTTGATCGATAGAACGACAACTACTATACTTATTATTCTTATTATTATCAATCTAACTCATATTATTAGCCATATTATGCTTATATGATCGACAGAACGACAATTACTATTCTTATTACACTGCCTGTTATCAATCTAACTCATATTATTAACCATATTATGCTTATATGATCGATAGAACGACAATTACTATACTTATTACTCTTATTATTATAAACCTATCTCACATTATTAGCCATATAATGCTTATATGATCGATAGAACGACAATTACTATACTTATTACTCTTATTATTATCAATCTAACTCATATTATTAACCATATAATGCTAATAAGAAAGATAGAACGACAACTACTATACTTATTATTCTTATTATTATCAATCTAACTCATATTATTAGCCATATTACGCTTATATGATCGACAGAACGACAATTACTATTCTTATTATTCTTATTATTATCAATCTCACTCATATTATTAGCCATATTATGCTTATATGATCGATAGAACTACATTTACTATACTCATTACTCTTATTATTATCAATCTAACTCATATTATTAGCCATAATATGCTTATGTGGTCGATAGAACGACAATTACTATACTTATTACTCTTATTATTATCAATCTAACTCATATTATTAGCCATATTAAGCTTATATGATCGACAGAACGACAATTACTATACTTATTACACTCACTATTATCAATCTAACTCATATTATTAACCATATTATGCAGATATGATCGATAGAACGACAATTACTATACTCATTACTCTTATTATTATCAATCTAACTCATATTATTAACCATATTATGCTAATATGATCGATAGAACGACAATTACTATACTTATTATTCTTATTTTTATCAACCTAACTCATATTATTAGCCATATTATGCTTAAATGATCGATAGAACGACAATTACTATACTCATTACTCTTATTATTATCAATCTAACTCATATTATTAGCCATATTGTGCTTATATGATCGATAGAACTACATTTACTATACTCATTACTCTTATTATTATCCATCTAACTCATATTAGTAGCCAAATTATGCTTATATGATCGATGGAACGACATTTACTATACTTATTACTCTTATTATTATCAATCTAACTCATATTATTAGCCATATTATGCTTATATGATCGATAGAACTACATTTACTATACTCATTACTCGTGTTATTATCAATCTAACTCATATTATTAGCCAAATTATGCTTATATGATCGATAGAACGACAATTACTATACTCATTACTCTTATTATTATCAATCTAACTCATATTGTTAGCCATATTATGCTTATATGATCCACAGAACGACAATTACTATTCTTATTACACTCCCTGTTATCAATCTAACTCACATTATTAACCATATTATGCTTATATGATCGGTAGAACGATAATTGCTATACTTATTACTGTTATTATTATCAATCTAACTCATATTATTAACCATATTATGCAGATATGATCGATAGAGCGACAATTACTATACTTATTACTCTTATTATTATCAATCTAACTCATATTATTAACCATATTATGCTAATAAGATAGATAGAACGACAACTACTATACTTATTATTCTTATTATTATCAATCTAACTCATATTATTAGCCATATTATGCTTATATGATCGACAGAACGACAATTACTATTCTTATTATTCTTATTATTATCAATCTAACTCATATTATTAACCATATTATGCTTATATGATCGATAGAACGACAATTACTATACTTATTACTCTTATTATTATAAACCTATCTCACATTATTAGCCATATAATGCTTATATGATCGATAGAACGACAATTACTATACTTATTACTCTTATTATTATCAATCTCACTCATATTATTAGCCATATTATGCTTATATGATCGATAGAACTACATTTACTATACTCATTACTCTTATTATTATCAATCTATCTCACATTATTAGCCATATAATGCTTATATGATCGATAGAACGACAATTACTATACTTATTACTCTTATTATTATCAATCTAACTCATATTATTAACCATATTATGCTAATAAGATAGATAGAACGACAACTACTATACTTATTATTCTTATTATTATCAATCTAACTCATATTATTAGCCATATTATGCTTATATGATCGACAGAACGACAATTACTATTCTTATTACACTCCCTGTTATCAATCTAACTCACATTATTAACCATATTATGCTTATATGATCGGTAGAACGATAATTGCTATACTTATTACTGTTATTATTATCAATCTAACTCATATTATTAACCATATTATGCAGATATGATCGATAGAGCGACAATTACTATACTTATTACTCTTATTATTATCAATCTCACTCATATTATTAGCCATATTATGCTTATATGATCGATAGAACTACATTTACTATACTCATTACTCTTATTATTATCAATCTAACTCATATTATTAGCCATAATATGCTTATGTGGTCGATAGAACGACAATTACTATACTTATTACTCTTATTATTATCAATCTAACTCATATTATTAGCCATATTAAGCTTATATGATCGACAGAACGACAATTACTATACTTATTACACTCACTATTATCAATCTAACTCATATTATTAACCATATTATGCAGATATGATCGATAGAACGACAATTACTATACTGATTACTCTTATTATTATCAATCTAACTCATATTATTAACCATATTATGCTTATATGATCGGTAGAACGACAATTACTATTCTTATTATTCCTATTATTATCAATCTAACTCATATTATTAGCCATATTATGCTTATATGATCGACAGAACGACAATTACTATTCTTATTACACTCCCTGTTATCAATCTAACTCATATTATTAACCATATTATGCTTATATGATCGATAGAACGACAATTACTATACTTATTACTCTTATTATTATAAATCTATCTCATATTATTAGCCATATAATGCTTATATGATCGATAGAACGACAACTACTATACTGATTATTCTTATTATTATCAATCTAACTCATATTATTTGCCATATTATGCTTATATGATCGATAGAACGACATTTACTATACTTATTACTCTTATTATTATCAATCTCACTCATATTATTAGCCATATTATGCTTATATGATCGATAGAACTACATTTACTATACTCATTACTCTTATTATTATCAATCTAACTCATATTATTAGCCATAATATGCTTATGTGGTCGATAGAACGACAATTACTATACTTATTACTCTTATTATTATCAATCTAACTCGTATTATTAGCCATATTAAGCTTATATGATCGACAGAACGACAATTACTATACTTATTACACTCACTATTATCAATCTAACTCATATTATTAACCATATTATGCAGATATGATCGATAGAACGACAATTACTATACTGATTACTCTTATTATTATCAATCTAACTCATATTATTAACCATATTATGCTTATATGATCGGTAGAACGATAATTACTATACTTATTACTCTTATTATTATCAATCTAACTCATATTATTAGCCATATTAAGCTTATATGATCGACAGAACGACAATTACTATACTTATTACACTCACTATTATCAATCTAACTCATATTATTAACCATATTATGCAGATATGATCGATAGAACGACAATTACTATACTGATTACTCTTATTATTATCAATCTAACTCATATTATTAACCATATTATGCTTATATGATCGGTAGAACGATAATTACTATACTTATTACTCTTATTATTATCAATCTAACTCATATTATTAGCCAAATTATGCTTATATGATCGATAGAACGACAATTTCTATACTCATTACTCTTATTATTATCAATCTAACTCATATTGTTAGCCATATTATGCTTATATGATCCACAGAACGACAATTACTATTCTTATTACACTCCCTGTTATCAATCTAACTCACATTATTAACCATATTATGCTTATATGATCGATAGAACGACAATTACTATACTTATTACTCTTATTATTATCAATCTAACTCATATTATTAGCCATATTATGCTTATATGATCGACCGAACGACAATTACTATACTTATTACACTCACTATTATCAATCTAACTCATATTATTAACCATATTATGCAGATATGATCGATAGAGCGACAATTACTATACTTATTACTCTTATTATTATCAATCTAACTCATATTATTAACCAGATTATGCTTATATGATCGGTAGAACGATAATTACTATACTTATTACTCTTATTATTATCAATCTAACTCATATTATTAGCCAAATTATGCTTATATGATCGATAGAACGACAATTACTATACTCATTACTCTTATTATTATCAATCTAACTCATATTATTAACCATATTATGCTAATATGATCGATAGAACGACAATTACTATACTTATTATTCTTATTTTTATCAACCTAACTCATATTATTAGCCATATTATGCTTAAATGATCGATAGAACGACAATTACTATACTCATTACTCTTATTATTATCAATCTAACTCATATTATTAGCCATATTGTGCTTATATGATCGATAGAACGACAATTACTATACTGATTACTCTTATTATTATCAATCTAACTCATATTAGTAGCCAAATTATGCTTATATGATCGATAGAACGACATTTACTATACTTATTACTCTTATTATTATCAATCTAACTCATATTATTAGCCATATTATGCTTATATGATCGATAGAACTACATTTACTATACTCATTACTCTTGTTATTATCAATCTAACTCATATTATTAGCCATAATATGCTTATGTGGTCGATAGAACGACAATTACTATACTTATTACTCTTATTATTATCAATCTAACTCAAATTATTAGCCATATTATGCTTATATGATCGACAGAACGACAATTACTATACTTATTACACTCACTATTATCAATCTAACTCATATTGTTAACCATATTATGCAGGTATGATCGATAGAACGACAACTACTATACTCATTACTCTTATTATTATCAATCTAACCCATCTTATTAGCCATATTATGCTTATATGATCGACAGAACGACAATTACTATTCTTATTACACTCCCTGTTATCAATCTAACTCATATTATTAACCATGTTATGCTTATATGATCGGTAGAACGATAATTACTATACTTATTACTCTTATTATTATCAATCTAACTCATATTATTAGCCAAATTATGCTTATATGATCGATAGAACGACAATTACTATACTTATTACTCTTATTATTATCAATCTAGCTCATATTATTAGGCATATTATGCTTATATGATCGATAGAACGACATTTACTATACTTATTACACTTATTATTATCAATCTAACTCATATTATTAGCCAAATTATACTTATATGATCGATAGAACGACATTTACTATACTTATTACTCTTATTATTATCAATCTAACTCATATTATTAGCCATATTATGCTTATATGATCGATAGAACTACATTTACTATACTCATTACTCTTATTATTATCAATCTAACTCATATTATTAGCCATATTATGCTTATATGATCCACAGAACGACAATTACTATTCTTATTACACTCCCTGTTATCAATCTAACTCATATTATTAACCATATTATGCTTATATGATCGGTAGAACGATAATTGCTGTACTTATTACTGTTATTATTATCAATCTAACTCATATTATTAGCCAAATTATGCTTATATGATCGATAGAACGACAATTACTATACTAATTACTCTTATTATTATCAATCTAACTCATATTATTAGCCATATTATGCTTATATGATCGACCGAACGACAATTACTATACTTATTATTCTTATTTTTATCAACCTAACTCATATTATTAGCCATATTATGCTTAAATGATCGATAGAACGACAATTACTATACTCATTACTCTTATTATTATCAATCTAACTCATATTATTATCCATATTATGCTTATATAATCGACAGAACGATAATTACTATTCTTATTACACTCCCTGTTATCAATCTAACTCATATTATTAACCATATTATGCTAATATGATCGATAGAACGACAATTACTATACTTATTATTCATATTTTTATCAACCTAACTCATATTATTAGCCATATTATGCTTAAATGATCGATAGAACGACAATTACTATACTCATTTCTCTTATTATTATCAATCTAACTCATATTATTGGCCATATTATGCTTATATGATCGATAGGACGACAATTACTATACTTATTACACTCACTATTATCAATATAACTCATATTATTAACCATATTATGCACATATGATCGATAGAACGACAATTACTATACTGATTACTCTTATTATTATCAATCTAACTCATATTATTAGCCATATTATGCTTATATGATCGACAGAACGACAATTACTATACTTATTACACTCACTATTATCAATCTAACTCATATTATTAACCATATTATGCAGATATGATCGATAGAACGACAATTACTATACTGATTATTCTTATTATTATCAATCTAACTCATATTATTAGCCATATTATGCTCATATGATCGATAGAACGACAATCTACTATACTTATTACTCTTATTATTATCAATCTAACTCATATTATTAGCCATATTATGCTTATATGATCGACAGAACGACAATTACTGTACTTATTACACTCACTATTATCAATCTAACTCATATTATTAACCATATTATGCAGATATGATCGATAGAACGACAATTACTATACTCATTACTCTTATTATTATCAATCTAACCCATCTTATTAGCCATATTATGCTTATATGACCGACAGAACGACAATTACTATTCTTATTACACTCCCTGTTATCAATCTAACTCATATTATTAACCATGTTATGCTTATATGATCGGTAGGACGATAATTACTATACTCATTACTCTTATTATTATCAATCTAACTCATATTATTAGCCATATTATGCTTATATGATCGATAGAACGACAATTACTATACTTATTACTCTTATTATTATCAATCTAACTCATATTATTAGCCATATTATGCTTATATGATCGACAGAACGACAATTACTATACTTATTACACTCACTATTATCAATCTAACTCATATTATTTACAATATTATGCAGATATGATCGATAGAACGACAATTACTATACTCATTACTCTTATTATTATCAATCTAACCCATCTTATTAGCCATATTATGCTTATATGATCGACAGAGCGACAATTACTATTCTTATTACACTCCCTGTTATCAATCTAACTCATATTATTAACCATGTTATGCTTATATGATCGGTAGAACGATAATTACTATACTTATTACTCTTATTTTTATCAATCTAACTCATATTATTAGCCAAATTATGCTTATATGATCGATAGAACGACAATTACTATACTTATTACTCTTATTATTATCAATCTAACTCATATTATTAACCATATTATGCAGATATGATCGATAGAGCGACAATTACTATACTCATTACTCTTATTATTATCAATCTAACTCATATTATTAACCATATTATGCTTATATGATCGGTAGAACGATAATTACTATACTTATTACTCTTATTATTATCAATCTAACTCATATTATTAGCCAAATTATGCTTATATGATCGATAGAACGACAATTACTATACTCATTACTCTTATTATTATCAATCTAACTCATATTATTAACCATATTATGCTAATATGATCGATAGAACGACAATTACTATACTTATTATTCTTATTTTTATCAACCTAACTCATATTATTAGCCATATTATGCTTAAATGATCGATAGAACGACAATTACTATACTCATTACTCTTATTATTATCAATCTAACACATATTATTAGCCATATTGTGCTTATATGATCGATAGAACTACATTTACTATACTCATTACTCTTATTATTATCAATCTAACCCATCTTATTAGCCATATTATGCTTATATGATCGACAGAACGACAATTACTATTCTCATTACACTCCCTGTTATCAATCTAACTCATATTATTAACCATGTTATGCTTATATGATCGGTAGAACGATAATTACTATACTTATTACTCTTATTATTATCAATCTAACTCATATTATTAGCCAAATTATGCTTATATGATCGATAGAACGACAATTACTATACTTATTACTCTTATTATTATCAATCTAGCTCATATTATTAGGCATATTATGCTTATATGATCGATAGAACGACATTTACTATACTTATTACACTTATTATTATCAATCTAACTCATATTATTAGCCAAATTATACTTATATGATCGATAGAACGACATTTACTATACTTATTACTCTTATTATTATCAATCTAACTCATATTATTAGCCATATTATGCTTATATGATCGATAGAACTACATTTACTATACTCATTACTCTTATTATTATCAATCTAACTCATATTATTAGCCATATTATGCTTATATGATCCACAGAACGACAATTACTATTCTTATTACACTCCCTGTTATCAATCTAACTCATATTATTAACCATATTATGCTTATATGATCGGTAGAACGATAATTGCTGTACTTATTACTGTTATTATTATCAATCTAACTCATATTATTAGCCAAATTATGCTTATATGATCGATAGAACGACAATTACTATACTAATTACTCTTATTATTATCAATCTAACTCATATTATTAGCCATATTATGCTTATATGATCGACCGAACGACAATTACTATACTTATTATTCTTATTTTTATCAACCTAACTCATATTATTAGCCATATTATGCTTAAATGATCGATAGAACGACAATTACTATACTCATTACTCTTATTATTATCAATCTAACTCATATTATTATCCATATTATGCTTATATAATCGACAGAACGATAATTACTATTCTTATTACACTCCCTGTTATCAATCTAACTCATATTATTAACCATATTATGCTAATATGATCGATAGAACGACAATTACTATACTTATTATTCATATTTTTATCAACCTAACTCATATTATTAGCCATATTATGCTTAAATGATCGATAGAACGACAATTACTATACTCATTTCTCTTATTATTATCAATCTAACTCATATTATTGGCCATATTATGCTTATATGATCGATAGGACGACAATTACTATACTTATTACACTCACTATTATCAATATAACTCATATTATTAACCATATTATGCACATATGATCGATAGAACGACAATTACTATACTGATTACTCTTATTATTATCAATCTAACTCATATTATTAGCCATATTATGCTTATATGATCGATAGAACGACAATTACTATACTTATTACTCTTATTATTATCAATCTAACTCATATTATTAGCCATATTATGCTTATATGATCGACAGAACGACAATTACTATACTTATTACACTCACTATTATCAATCTAACTCATATTATTTACAATATTATGCAGATATGATCGATAGAACGACAATTACTATACTCATTACTCTTATTATTATCAATCTAACAAATCTTATTAGCCATATTATGCTTATATGATCGACAGAGCGACAATTACTATTCTTATTACACTCCCTGTTATCAATCTAACTCATATTATTAACCATGTTATGCTTATATGATCGGTAGAACGATAATTACTATACTTATTACTCTTATTTTTATCAATCTAACTCATATTATTAGCCAAATTATGCTTATATGATCGATAGAACGACAATTACTATACTTATTACTCTTATTATTATCAATCTAACTCATATTATTAACCATATTATGCAGATATGATCGATAGAGCGACAATTACTATACTCATTACTCTTATTATTATCAATCTAACTCATATTATTAACCATATTATGCTTATATGATCGGTAGAACGATAATTACTATACTTATTACTCTTATTATTATCAATCTAACTCATATTATTAGCCAAATTATGCTTATATGATCGATAGAACGACAATTACTATACTCATTACTCTTATTATTATCAATCTAACTCATATTATTAACCATATTATGCTAATATGATCGATAGAACGACAATTACTATACTTATTATTCTTATTTTTATCAACCTAACTCATATTATTAGCCATATTATGCTTAAATGATCGATAGAACGACAATTACTTTACTCATTACTCTTATTATTATCAATCTAACACATATTATTAGCCATATTGTGCTTATATGATCGATAGAACTACATTTACTATACTCATTACTCTTATTATTATCAATCTAACTCATATTATTAGCCATAATATGCTTATGTGGTCGATAGAACGACAATTACTATACTTATTACTCTTATTATTATCAAACTAACTCATATTATTAGCCATATTATGCTTATATGATCGACAGAACGACAATTACTATACTTATTACACTCACTATTATCAATCTAACTCATATTGTTAACCATATTATGCAGGTATGATCGATAGAACGACAACTACTATACTCATTACTCTTATTATTATCAATCTAACCCATCTTATTAGCCATATTATGCTTATATGATCGACAGAACGACAATTACTATTCTTATTACACTCCCTGTTATCAATCTAACTCATATTATTAACCATGTTATGCTTATATGATCGGTAGAACGATAATTACTATACTTATTACTCTTATTATTATCAATCTAACTCATATTATTAGCCAAATTATGCTTATATGATCGATAGAACGACAATTACTATACTTATTACTCTTATTATTATCAATCTAGCTCATATTATTAGGCATATTATGCTTATATGATCGATAGAACGACATTTACTATACTTATTACACTTATTATTATCAATCTAACTCATATTATTAGCCAAATTATACTTATATGATCGATAGAACGACATTTACTATACTTATTACTCTTATTATTATCAATCTAACTCATATTATTAGCCATATTATGCTTATATGATCGATAGAACTACATTTACTATACTCATTACTCTTATTATTATCAATCTAACTCATATTATTAGCCATAATATGCTTATGTGGTCGATAGAACGACAATTACTATACTTATTACTCTTATTATTATCAATCTAACTCGTATTATTAGCCATATTATGCTTATATAATCGACAGAACGATAATTACTATTCTTATTACACTCCCTGTTATCAATCTAACTCATATTATTAACCATATTATGCTTATATGATCGGTAGAACGATAATTACTATACTTATTACTCATATTATTATCCATCTAACTCATATTATTAGCCATATTATGCTTATATGATCGGTAGAACGATAATTACTATACTTATTACTCTTATTATTATCAATCTAACTCATATTATTAGCCAAATTATGCTTATATGATCGATAGAACGACAATTACTATACTCATTACTCTTATTATTATCAATCTAACTCATATTATTAGCCATATTATGCTTATATGATCCACAGAACGACAATTACTATTCTTATTACACTCCCTGTTATCAATCTAACTCATATTATTAACCATATTATGCTTATATGATCGGTAGAACGATAATTGCTGTACTTAATACTGTTATTATTATCAATCTAACTCATATTATTAGCCAAATTATGCTTATATGATCGATAGAACGACAGTTACTATACTAATTACTCTTATTATTATCAATCTAACTCATATTATTAGCCATATTATGCTTATATGATCGACCGAACGACAATTACTATACTTATTACACTCACTATTATCAATCTAACTCATATTATTAACCATATTATGCAGATATGATCGATAGAGCGACAATTACTATACTCATTTCTCTTATTATTATCAATCTTACTCATATTATTAACCATATTATGCTTATATGATCGGTAGAACGATAATTACTATACTTATTACTCTTATTATTATCAATCTAACTCATATTATTAGCCAAATTATGCTGATATGATCGATAGAACGACAATTACTATACTCATTACTCTTATTATTATCAATCTAACTCATATTATTAACCATATTATGCTAATATGATCGATAGAACGACAATTACTATACTTATTATTCTTATTTTTATCAACCTAACTCATATTATTAGCCATATTATGCTTAAATGATCGATAGAACGACAATTACTATACTCATTACTCTTATTATTATCAATCTAACTCATATTATTATCCATATTATGCTTATATAATCGACAGAACGATAATTACTATTCTTATTACACTCCCTGTTATCAATCTAACTCATATTATTAACCATATTATGCTAATATGATCGATAGAACGACAATTACTATACTTATTATTCATATTTTTATCAACCTAACTCATATTATTAGCCATATTATGCTTAAATGATCGATAGAACGACAATTACTATACTCATTTCTCTTATTATTATCAATCTAACTCATATTATTGGCCATATTATGCTTATATGATCGATAGGACGACAATTACTATACTTATTACACTCACTATTATCAATATAACTCATATTATTAACCATATTATGCACATATGATCGATAGAACGACAATTACTATACTGATTACTCTTATTATTATCAATCTAACTCATATTATTAGCCATATTATGCTTATATGATCGACAGAACGACAATTACTATTCTTATTACACTCCCTGTTATCAATCTAACTCATATTATTAACCATGTTATGCTTATATGATCGGTAGGACGATAATTACTATACTCATTACTCTTATTATTATCAATCTAACTCATATTATTAGCCATATTATGCTTATATGATCGATAGAACGACAATTACTATACTTATTACTCTTATTATTATCAATCTAACTCATATTATTAGCCATATTATGCTTATATGATCGACAGAACGACAATTACTATACTTATTACACTCACTATTATCAATCTAACTCATATTATTTACAATATTATGCAGATATGATCGATAGAACGACAATTACTATACTCAT
>NW_027473799.1:31803-54171 GCF_050947335.1 Megachile rotundata
TAGCCAAATTATGCTTATATGATCGATAGAACGACATTTACTATACTTATTACTCTTATTATTATCAATCTAACTCATATTATTAGCCATATTATGCTTATATGATCGATAGAACTACATTTACTATACTCATTACTCTTGATATTATCAATCTAACTCATATTATTAGCCATAATATGCTTATGTGTCGATAGAACGACAATTACTATACTTATTACTCTTATTATTATCAATCTAACTCAAATTATTAGCCATATTATGCTTATATGATCGACAGAACGACAATTACTATACTTATTACACTCACTATTATCAATCTAACTCATATTATTAACCATATTATGCAGATATGATCGATAGAACGACAACTACTATACTCATTACTCTTATTATTATCAATCTAACCCATCTTATTAGCCATATTATGCTTATATGATCGACAGAACGACAATTACTATTCTTATTACACTCCCTGTTATCAATCTAACTCATATTATTAACCATGTTATGCTTATATGATCGGTAGAACGATAATTACTATACTTATTACTCTTATTATTATCAATCTAACTCATATTATTAGCCATATTATGCTTATATGATCGACAGAACGACAATTACTATTCTTATTATTCTTATTATTATCAATCTAACTCATATTATTAACCATATTATGCTTATATGATCGATAGAACGACAATTACTATACTTATTACTCTTATTATTATAAACCTATCTCACATTATTAGCCATATAATGCTTATATGATCGATAGAACGACAATTACTATACTTATTACTCTTATTATTATCAATCTCACTCATATTATTAGCCATATTATGCTTATATGATCGATAGAACTACATTTACTATACTCATTACTCTTATTATTATCAATCTATCTCACATTATTAGCCATATAATGCTTATATGATCGATAGAACGACAATTACTATACTTATTACTCTTATTATTATCAATCTAACTCATATTATTAACCATATTATGCTAATAAGATAGATAGAACGACAACTACTATACTTATTATTCTTATTATTATCAATCTAACTCATATTATTAGCCATATTATGCTTATATGATCGACAGAACGACAATTACTATTCTTATTACACTCCCTGTTATCAATCTAACTCATATTATTAGCCATATTATGCTTATATGATCGACAGAACGACAATTACTATTCTTATTACACTCCCTGTTATCAATCTAACTCATATTATTAACCATATTATGCTTATATGATCGATAGAACGACAATTACTATACTTATTACTCTTATTATTATAAATCTATCTCATATTATTAGCCATATAATGCTTATATGATCGATAGAACGACAACTACTATACTGATTATTCTTATTATTATCAATCTAACTCATATTATTTGCCATATTATGCTTATATGATCGATAGAACGAGATTTACTATACTTATTACTCTTATTATATTCAATCTCACTCATATTATTAGCCATATTATGCTTATATGATCGATAGAACTACATTTACTATACTCATTACTCTTATTATTATCAATCTAACTCATATTATTAGCCATAATATGCTTATGTGGTCGATAGAACGACAATTACTATACTTATTACTCTTATTATTATCAATCTAACTCATATTATTAGCCATATTAAGCTTATATGATCGACAGAACGACAATTACTATACTTACTACACTCACTATTATCAATCTAACTCATATTATTAACCATATTATGCAGATATGATCGATAGAACGACAATTACTATACTGATTACTCTTATTATTATCAATCTAACTCATATTATTAACCATATTATGCTTATATGATCGGTAGAACGATAATTACTATACTTATTACTCTTATTATTATCAATCTAACTCATATTATTAGCCAAATTATGCTTATATGATCGATAGAACGACAATTACTATACTCATTACTCTTATTATTATCAATCTAACTCATATTGTTAGCCATATTATGCTTATATGATCCACAGAACGACAATTACTATTTATTACACTCCCTGTTATCAATCTAACTCACATTATTAACCATATTATGCTTATATGATCGATAGAACGACAATTACTATACTTATTACTCTTATTATTATCAATCTAACTCATATTATTAGCCATATTATGCTTATATGATCGACCGAACGACAATTACTATACTTATTACACTCACTATTATCAATCTAACTCATATTATTAACCATATTATGCAGATATGATCGATAGAGCGACAATTACTATACTTATTACTCTTATTATTATCAATCTAACTCATATTATTAACCATATTATGCTAATATGATCGATAGAACGACAACTACTATACTTATTATTCTTATTATTATCAATCTAACTCATATTATTAGCCATATTATGCTTATATGATCGACAGAACGACAATTACTATTCTTATTACACTCCCTGTTATCAATCTAACTCATATTATTAACCATATTATGCTTATATGATCGATAGAACGACAATTACTATACTTATTACTCTTATTATTATAAACCTATCTCACATTATTAGCCATATAATGCTTATATGATCGATAGAACGACAATTACTATACTTATTACTCTTATTATTATCAATCTAACTCATATTATTAACCATATTATGCTAATAAGAAAGATAGAACGACAACTACTATACTTATTATTCTTATTATTATCAATCTAACTCATATTATTAGCCATATTATGCTTATATGATCGACAGAACGACAATTACTATTCTTATTATTCTTATTATTATCAATCTCACTCATATTATTAGCCATATTATGCTTATATGATCGATAGAACTACATTTACTATACTCATTACTCTTATTATTATCAATCTAACTCATATTATTAGCCATAATATGCTTATGTGGTCGATAGAACGACAATTACTATACTTATTACTCTTATTATTATCAATCTAACTCATATTATTAGCCATATTAAGCTTATATGATCGACAGAACGACAATTACTATACTTATTACACTCACTATTATCAATCTAACTCATATTATTAACCATATTATGCAGATATGATCGATAGAACGACAATTACTATACTGATTACTCTTATTATTATCAATCTAACTCATATTAGTAGCCAAATTATGCTTATATGATCGATAGAACGACATTTACTATACTTATTACTCTTATTATTATCAATCTAACTCATATTATTAGCCATATTATGCTTATATGATCGATAGAACTACATTTACTATACTCATTACTCTTGTTATTATCAATCTAACTCATTTTATTAGCCATAATATGCTTATGTGGTCGATAGAACGACAATTACTATACTTATTACTCTTATTATTATCAATCTAACTCAAATTATTAGCCATATTATGCTTATATGATCGACAGAACGACAATTACTATACTTATTACACTCACTATTATCAATCTAACTCATATTATTAACCATATTATGCAGATATGATCGATAGAACGACAACTACTATACTCATTACTCTTATTATTATCAATCTAACCCATCTTATTAGCCATATTATGCTTATATGATCGACAGAACGACAATTACTATTCTTATTACACTCCCTGTTATCAATCTAACTCATATTATTAACCATGTTATGCTTATATGATCGGTAGAACGATAATTACTATACTTATTACTCTTATTATTATCAATCTAACTCATATTATTAGCCAAATTATGCTTATATGATCGATAGAACGACAATTACTATACTTATTACTCTTATTATTATCAATCTAGCTCATATTATTAGGCATATTATGCTTATATGATCGATAGAACGACATTTACTATACTTATTACACTTATTATTATCAATCTAACTCATATTATTAGCCAAATTATGCTTATATGATCGATAGAACGACATTTACTATACTTATTACTCTTATTATTATCAACCTAACTCATATTATTAGCCATATTATGCTTATATGATCGATAGAACTACATTTACTATACTCATTACTCTTATTATTATCAATCTAACTCATATTATTAGCCATAATATGCTTATGTGGTCGATAGAACGACAATTACTATACTTATTACTCTTATTATTATCAATCTAACTCGTATTATTAGCCATATTATGCTTATATTGTCCACAGAACGACAATTACTATTCTTATTACACTCCCTGTTATCAATCTAACTCATATTATTAACCATATTATGCTTATATGATCGGTAGAACGATAATTGCTATACTTATTACTGTTATTATTATCAATCTAACTCATATTATTAGCCAAATTATGATTATATGATCGATAGAACGACAATTACTATACTAATTACTCTTATTATTATCAATCTAACTCATATTATTAGCCATATTATGCTTATATGATCGACCGAACGACAATTACTATACTTATTACACTCACTATTATCAATCTAACTCATATTATTAACCATATTATGCAGATATGATCGATAGAGCGACAATTACTATACTCATTTCTCTTATTATTATCAATCTTACTCATATTATTAACCATATTATGCTTATATGATCGGTAGAACGATAATTACTATACTTATTACTCTTATTATTATCAATCTAACTCATATTATTAGCCAAATTATGCTTATATGATCGATAGAACGACAATTACTATACTCATTACTCTTATTATTATCAATCTAACTCATATTATTAACCATATTATGCTAATATGATCGATAGAACGACAATTACTATACTTATTATTCTTATTTTTATCAACCTAACTCATATTATTAGCCATATTATGCTTAAATGATCGATAGAACGACAATTACTATACTCATTACTCTTATTATTATCAATCTAACTCATATTATTATCCATATTATGCTTATATAATCGACAGAACGATAATTACTATTCTTATTACACTCCCTGTTATCAATCTAACTCATATTATTAACCATATTATGCTTATATGATCGGTAGAACGATAATTACTATACTTATTACTCATATTATTATCAATCTAACTCATATTATTAGCCATATTATGCTTATATGATCGATAGAACGACAATTACTATACTCATTTCTCTTATTATTATCAATCTAACTCATATTATTGGCCATATTATGCTTATATGATCGATAGGACGACAATTACTATACTTATTACACTCACTATTATCAATATAACTCATATTATTAACCATATTATGCACATATGATCGATAGAACGACAATTACTATACTTATTACTGTTATTATTATCAATCTAACTCATATTATTAGCCAAATTATGCTTATATGATCGATAGAACGACAATTACTATACTAATTACTCTTATTATTATCAATCTAACTCATATTATTAGCCATATTATGCTTATATGATCGACCGAACGACAATTACTATACTTATTACACTCACTATTATCAATCTAACTCATATTATTAACCATATTATGCAGATATGATCGTTAGAGCGACAATTACTATACTCATTTCTCTTATTATTATCAATCTTTCTCATATTATTAACCATATTATGCTTATATGATCGGTAGAACGATAATTACTATACTTATTACTCTTATTATTATCAATCTAACTCATATTATTAGCCAAATTATGTTTATATGATCGATAGAACGACAATTACTATACTCATTACTCTTATTATTATCAATCTAACTCATATTATTAACCATATTATGCAGATATGATCGATAGAACGACAATTACTATACTCATTACTCTTATTATTATCAATCTAACCCATCTTATTAGCCATAATATGCTTATATGATCGACAGAACGACAATTACTATTCTTATTACACTCCCTGTTATCAATCTAACTCATATTATTAACCATGTTATGCTTATATGATCGGTAGGACGATAATTACTATACTCATTACTCTTATTATTATCAATCTAACTCATATTATTAGCCATATTATGCTTATATGATCGATAGAACGACAATTACTATACTTATTACTCTTATTATTATCAATCTAACTCATATTATTAGCCATATTATGCTTATATGATCGACAGAACGACAATTACTATACTTATTACACTCACTATTATCAATCTAACTCATATTATTTACAATATTATGCAGATATGATCGATAGAACGACAATTACTATACTCATTACTCTTATTATTATCAATCTAACCCATCTTATTAGCCATATTATGCTTATATGATCGACAGAACGACAATTACTATTCTTATTACACTCCCTGTTATCAATCTAACTCATATTATTAACCATGTTATGCTTATATGATCGGTAGAACGATAATTACTATACTTATTACTCTTATTTTTATCAATCTAACTCATATTATTAGCCAAATTATGCTTATATGATCGATAGAACGACAATTACTATACTTATTACTCTTATTATTATCAATCTAGCTCATATTATTAGCCATATTATGCTTATATGATCGATAGAACGACATTTACTATACTAATTACACTTATTATTATCAATCTAACTCATATTATTAGCCAAATTATGCTTATATGATCGATAGAACGACATTTACTATATTTATTACTCTTATTATTATCAATCTAACTCATATTATTAGCCATATTATGCTTATATCATCGATAGAACTACATTTACTATACTCATAACTCCTATTATTATCAATCTAACTCATATTATTAGCCATAATATACTTATGTGGTCGATAGAACGACAACTACTATACTCATTACTCTTATTATTATCAATCTAACCCATCTTATTAGCCATATTATGCTTATATGATCGACAGAACGACAATTACTATTCTTATTACACTCCCTGTTATCAATCTAACTCATATTATTAACCATGTTATGCTTATATGATCGGTAGAACGATAATTACTATACTTATTACTCTTATTATTATCAATCTAACTCATATTATTAGCCAAATTATGCTTATATGATCGATAGAACGACAATTACTATACTTATTACTCTTATTATTATCAATCTAGCTCATATTATTAGGCATATTATGCTTATATGATCGATAGAACGACATTTACTATACTTATTACACTTATTATTATCAATCTAACTCATATTATTAGCCAAATTATGCTTATATGATCGATAGAACGACATTTACTATACTTATTACTCTTATTATTATCAATCTAACTCATATTATTAGCCATATTATGCTTATATGATCGATAGAACTACATTTACTATACTCATTACTCTTATTATTATCAATCTAACTCATATTATTAGCCATAATATGCTTATGTGGTCGATAGAACGACAATTACTATACTTATTACTCTTATTATTATCAATCTAACTCGTATTATTAGCCATATTATGCTTATATAATCGACAGAACGATAATTACTATTCTTATTACACTCCCTGTTATCAATCTAACTCATATTATTAACCATATTATGCTTATATGATCGGTAGCACGATAATTACTATACTTATTACTCATATTATTATCCATCTAACTCATATTATTAGCCATATTATGCTTATATGATCGGTAGAACGATAATTACTGTACTTATTACTCTTATTATTATCAATCTAACTCATATTATTAGCCAAATTATGCTTATATGATCGATAGAACGACAATTACTATACTCATTACTCTTATTATTATCAATCTAACTCATATTATTAGCCATATTATGCTTATATGATCCACAGAACGACAATTACTATTCTTATTACACTCCCTGTTATCAATCTAACTCATATTATTAACCATATTATGCTTATATGATCGGTAGAACGATAATTGCTATACTTATTACTGTTATTATTATCAATCTAACTCATATTATTAGCCAAATTATGCTTATATGATCGATAGAACGACAATTACTATACTAATTACTCTTATTATTATCAATCTAACTCATATTATTAGCCATATTATGCTTATATGATCGACCGAACGACAATTACTATACTTATTACACTCACTATTATCAATCTAACTCATATTATTAACCATATTATGCACATATGATCGATAGAACGACAATTACTATACTGATTACTCTTATTATTATCAATCTAACTCATATTATTAACCATATTATGCTTATATGATCGGTAGAACGATAATTACTATACTTATTACTCATATTATTATCAATCTAACTCATATTATTAGCCATATTATGCTTATATGATCGATAGAACGACAATTACTATACTCATTACTCTTATTATTATCAATCTAACTCATATTATTAGCCATATTATGCTTATATGATCGACAGAACGACAATTACTATACTTATTACACTCACTATTATCAATCTAACTCATATTATTAACCATATTATGCAGATATGATCGATAGAACGACAATTACTATACTCATTACTCTTATTATTATCAATCTAACCCATCTTATTAGCCATATTATGCTTATATGATCGACAGAACGACAATTACTATTCTTATTACACTCCCTGTTATCAATCTAACTCATATTATTAACCATGTTATGCTTATATGATCGGTAGGACGATAATTACTATACTCATTACTCTTATTATTATCAATCTAACTCATATTATTAGCCATATTATGCTTATATGATCGATAGAACGACAATTACTATACTTATTACTCTTATTATTATCAATCTAACTCATATTATTAGCCATATTATGCTTATATGATCGACAGAACGACAATTACTATACTTATTACACTCACTATTATCAATCTAACTCATATTATTTACAATATTATGCAGATATGATCGATAGAACGACAATTACTATACTCATTACTCTTATTATTATCAATCTAACCCATCTTATTAGCCATATTATGCTTATATGATCGACAGAACGACAATTACTATTCTTATTACACTCCCTGTTATCAATCTAACTCATATTATTAACCATGTTATGCTTATATGATCGGTAGAACGATAATTACTATACTTATTACTCTTATTTTTATCAATCTAACTCATATTATTAGCCAAATTATGCTTATATGATCGATAGAACGACAATTACTATACTTATTACTCTTATTATTATCAATCTAGCTCATATTATTAGCCATATTATGCTTATATGATCGATAGAACTACATTTACTATACTCATTACTCCTATTATTATCAATCTAACTCATATTATTAGCCATAATATACTTATGTGGTCGATAGAACGACAATTACTATACTTATTACTCTTATTATTATCAATCTAACTCATATTATTAGCCATATTATGCTTATATAATCGACAGAACGATAATTACTATTCTTATTACACTCCCTGTTATCAATCTAACTCATATTATTAACCATATTATGCTTATATGATCGGTAGAACGATAATTACTATACTTATTACTCTTATTATTATCAATCTAACTCATATTATTAGCCAAATTATGCTTATATGATCGATAGAACGACAATTACTATACTTATTACTCTTATTATTATCAATCTAACTCATATTATTAGCCAAATTATGCTTATATGATCGATAGAACGACAATTACTATACTAATTACTCTTATTATTATCAATCTAACTCATATTATTAGCCAAATTATGCTTATATGATCGATAGAACGACAATTACTATACTTATTACTCTTATTATTATCAATCTAACTCATATTATTAACCATATTATGCAGATATGATCGATAGAGCGACAATTACTATACTCATTACTCTTATTATTATCAATCTAACTCATATTATTAACCATATTATGCTTATATGATCGGTAGAACGATAATTACTATACTTATTACTCTTATTATTATCAATCTAACTCATATTATTAGCCAAATTATGCTTATATGATCGATAGAACGACAATTACTATACTCATTACTCTTATTATTATCAATCTAACTCATATTATTAACCATATTATGCTAATATGATCGATAGAACGACAATTACTATACTTATTATTCTTATTTTTATCAACCTAACTCATATTATTAGCCATATTATGCTTAAATGATCGATAGAACGACAATTACTATACTCATTACTCTTATTATTATCAATCTAACTCATATTATTAGCCATATCGTGCTTATATGATCGATAGAACTACATTTACTATACTCATTACTCTTATTATTATCAATCTAACTCATATTAGTAGCCAAATTATGCTTATATGATCGATAGAACGACAATTACTATACTTATTACTCTTATTATTATCAATCTAACTCATATTATTAGCCATATTATGCTTATATGATCGATAGAACTACATTTACTATACTCATTACTCTTGTTATTATCAATCTAACTCATATTATTAGCCATAATATGCTTATGTGGTCGATAGAACGACAATTACTATACTTATTACTCTTATTATTATCAATCTAACTCATATTATTAGCCATATTATGCTTATATGATCGACAGAACGACAATTACTATACTTATTACACTCACTATTATCAATCTAACTCATATTATTAACCATATTATGCAGATATGATCGATAGAACGACAACTACTATACTCATTACTCTTATTATTATCAATCTAACCCATCTTATTAGCCATATTATGCTTATATGATCGACAGAACGACAATTACTATTCTTATTACACTCCCTGTTATCAATCTAACTCATATTATTAACCATGTTATGCTTATATGATCGGTGGAACGATAATTACTATACTTATTACTCTTATTATTATCAATCTAACTCATATTATTAGCCATATTATGCTTATATGATCGACAAAACGACAATTACTATACTTATTACACTCACTATTATCAATCTAACTCATATTATTAACCATATTATGCAGATATGATCGATAGAACGACATTTACTATACTTATTACACTTATTATTATCAATCTAACTCATATTATTAGCCAAATTATGCTTATATGATCGATAGAACGACATTTACTATACTTATTACTCTTATTATTATCAATCTAACTCATATTATTAGCCATATTATGCTTATATGATCGATAGAACTACATTTACTATACCCATTACTCTTATTATTATCAATCTAACTCATATTATTAGCCATAATATGCTTATGTGGTCGATAGAACGACAATTACTATACTTATTACTCTTATTATTATCAATCTAACTCATATTATTAGCCATATTATGCTTATATAATCGACAGAACGATAATTACTATTCTTATTACACTCCCTGTTATCAATCTAACTCATATTATTAACCATATTATGCTTATATGATCGGTAGAACGATAATTACTATACTTATTACTCATATTATTATCCATCTAACTCATATTATTAGCCATATTATGCTTATATGATCGGTAGAACGATAATTACTATACTTATTGCTCTTATTATTATCAATCTAACTCATATTATTAGCCAAATTATGCTTATATGATCGATAGAACGACAATTACTATACTCATTACTCTTATTATTATCAATCTAACTCATATTATTAGCCATATTATGCTTATATGATCCACAGAACGACAATTACTATTCTTATTACACTCCCTGTTATCAATCTAACTCATATTATTAACCATATTATGCTTATATGATCGGTAGAACGATAATTGCTATACTTATTACTGTTATTATTATCAATCTAACTCATATTATTAGCCAAATTATGCTTATATGATCGATAGAACGACAATTACTATACTAATTACTCTTATTATTATCAATCTAACTCATATTATTAGCCATATTATGCTTATATGATCGACCGAACGACAATTACTATACTTATTACACTCACTATTATCAATCTAACTCATATTATTAACCATATTATGCAGATATGATCGATAGAGCGACAATTACTATACTCATTACTCTTATTATTATCAATCTTACTCATATTATTAACCATATTATGCTTATATGATCGGGAGAACGATAATTACTATACTTATTACTCTTATTATTATCAATCTAACTCATATTATTAGCCAAATTATGCTTATATGATCGATAGAACGACAATTACTATACTCATTACTCTTATTATTATCAATCTAACTCATATTATTAACCATATTATGCTAATATGATCGATAGAACGACAATTACTATACTTATTATTCTTATTTTTATCAACCTAACTCATATTATTAGCCATATTATGCTTAAATGATCGATAGAACGACAATTACTATACTCATTACTCTTATTATTATCAATCTAACTCATATTATTATCCATATTATGCTTATATAATCGACAGAACGATAATTACTATTCTTATTACACTCCCTGTTATCAATCTAACTCATATTATTAACCATATTATGCTTATATGATCGGTAGAACGATAATTACTATACTTATTACTCATATTATTATCAATCTAACTCATATTATTAGCCATATTATGCTTATATGATCGATAGAACGACAATTACTATACTCATTTCTCTTATCATTATCAATCTAACTCATATTATTGGCCATATTATGCTTATATGATCGATAGGACGACAATTACTATACTTATTACACTCACTATTATCAATATAACTCATATTATTAACCATATTATGCAGATATGATCGATAGAACGACAATTACTATACTGATTACTCTTATTATTATCAATCTAACTCATATTATTAGCCATATTATGCTTATATGATCGACAGAACGACAATTACTATACTTATTACACTCACTATTATCAATCTAACTCATATTATTAACCATATTATGCAGATATGATCGATAGAACGACAATTACTATACTGATTATTCTTATTATTATCAATCTAACTCATATTATTAGCCATATTATGCTCATATGATCGATAGAACGACAATCTACTATACTTATTACTCTTATTATTATCAATCTAACTCATATTATTAGCCATATTATGCTTATATGATCGACAGAACGACAATTACTATACTTATTACACTCACTATTATCAATCTAACTCATATTATTAACCGTATTATGCAGATATGATCGATAGAACGACAATTACTATACTCATTACTCTTATTATTATCAATCTAACCCATCTTATTAGCCATATTATGCTTATATGATCGACAGAACGACAATTACTATTCTTATTACACTCCCTGTTATCAATCTAACTCATATTATTAACCATGTTATGCTTATATGATCGGTAGGACGATAATTACTATACTCATTACTCTTATTATTATCAATCTAACTCATATTATTAGCCATATTATGCTTATATGATCGATAGAACGACAATTACTATACTTATTACTCTTATTATTATCAATCTAACTCATATTATTAGCCATATTATGCTTATATGATCGTCAGAACGACAATTACTATACTTATTACGCTCACTATTATCAATCTAACTCATATTATCTACAATATTATGCAGATATGATCGATAGAACGACAATTACTATACTCATTACTCTTATTATTATCAATCTAACCCATCTTATTAGCCATATTATGCTTATATGATCGACAGAACGACAATTACTATTCTTATTACACTCCCTGTTATCAATCTAACTCATATTATTAACCATGTTATGCTTATATGATCGGTAGAACGATAATTACTATACTTACTACTCTTATTTTTATCAATCTAACTCATATTATTAGCCAAATTATGCTTATATGATCGATGGAACGACAATTACTATACTTATTACTCTTATTATTATCAATCTAGCTCATATTATTAGCCATATTATGCTTATATGATCGATAGAACGACATTTACTATACTAATTACACTTATTATTATCAATCTAACTCATATTATTAGCCAAATTATGCTTATATGATCGATAGAACGACATTTACTATATTTATTACTCTTATTATTATCAATCTAACTCATATTATTAGCCATATTATGCTTATATGATCGATAGAACTACATTTACTATACTCATTACTCCTATTATTATCAATCTAACTCATATTATTAACCATATTATGCTTATATGATCGGTAGAACGATAATTACTATACTTATTACTCATATTATTATCAATCTAACTCATATTATTAGCCATATTATGCTTATATGATCGATAGAACGACAATTACTATACTCATTTCTCTTATTATTATCAATCTAACTCATATTATTGGCCATATTATGCTTATATGATCGATAGGACGACAATTACTATACTTATTACACTCACTATTATCAATATAACTCATATTATTAACCATATTATGCAGATATGATCGATAGAACGACAATTACTATACTGATTACTCTTATTATTATCAATCTAACTCATATTATTAGCCATATTATGCTTATATGATCGACAGAACGACAATTACTATACATATTACACTCACTATTATCAATCTAACTCATATTATTAACCATATTATGCAGATATGATCGATAGAACGACAATTACTATACTGATTATTCTTATTATTATCAATCTAACTCATATTATTAGCCATATTATGCTCATATGATCGATAGAACGACAATCTACTATACTTATTACTCTTATTATTATCAATCTAACTCATATTATTAGCCATATTATGCTTATATGATCGACAGAACGACAATTAATATACTTATTACACTCACTATTATCAATCTAACTCATATTATTAACCATATTATGCAGATATGATCGATAGAACGACAATTACTATACTCATTACTCTTATTATTATCAATCTAACCCATCTTATTAGCCATATTATGCTTATATGATCGATAGAACTACATTTACTATACTCATTACTCCTATTATTATCAATCTAACTCATATTATTAACCATATTATGCTTATATGATCGGTAGAACGATAATTACTATACTTATTACTCATATTATTATCAATCTAACTCATATTATTAGCCATATTATGCTTATATGATCGATAGAACGACAATTACTATACTCATTTCTCTTATTATTATCAATCTAACTCATATTATTGGCCATATTATGCTTATATGATCGATAGGACGACAATTACTATACTTATTACACTCACTATTATCAATATAACTCATATTATTAACCATATTATGCAGATATGATCGATAGAACGACAATTACTATACTGATTACTCTTATTATTATCAATCTAACTCATATTATTAGCCAAATTATGCTTATATGATCGATAGAACGACAATTACTATACTTATTACTCTTATTATTATCAATCTAACTCATATTATTAGCCAAATTATGCTTATATGATCGATAGAACGACAATTACTATACTAATTACTCTTATTATTATCAATCTAACTCATATTATTAGCCAAATTATGCTTATATGATCGATAGAACGACAATTACTATACTTATTACTCTTATTATTATCAATCTAACTCATATTATTAACCATATTATGCAGATATGATCGATACAGCGACAATTACTATACTCATTACTCTTATTATTATCAATCTAACTCATATTATTAACCATATTATGCTTATATGATCGGTAGAACGATAATTACTATACTTATTACTCTTATTATTATCAATCTAACTCATATTATTAGCCAAATTATGCTTATATGATCGATAGAGCGACAATTACTATACTCATTACTCTTATTATTATCAATCTAACTCATATTATTAGCCATATAATGCTTATATGATCGATAGAATGACAATTACTATACTTATTACTCTTATTATTATCAATCTAACTCATATTATTAACCATATTATGCTAATATGATCGATAGAACGACAACTACTATACTTATTATTCTTATTATTATCAATCTAACTCATATTATTAGCCATATTATGCTTATATGATCGACAGAACGACAATTACTATTCTTATTACACTCCCTGTTATCAATCTAACTCATATTATTAACCATATTATGCTAATATGATCGATAGAACGACAATTACTATACTTCTTATTCTTATTTTTATCAACCTAACTCATATTATTAGGCATATTACGCAGATATGATCGATAGAACGACAATTACTATACTGATTACTCTGATTATTATCGATCTAACTCATATTATTAACCATATTATGCTAATATGATCGATAGAACGACAACTACTATACTTATTATTCTTATTATTATCAATCTAACTCATATTATTAGCCATATTATGCTTATATGATCGACAGAACGACAATTACTATTCTTATTACACTCCCTGTTATCAATCTAACTCATATTATTAACCATATTATGCTTATATGATCGACAGAACGACAATTACTATACTTATTACTCTTATTATTATCAATCTATCTCATATTATTAGCCATATAATGCTTATATGATCGATAGAACGACAATTACTATACTTATTACTCTTATTATTATCAATCTAACTCATATTATTAACCATATTATGCTAATAAGATCGATAGGACGACAACTACTATACTTATTATTCTTATTATTATCAATCTAACTCATATTATTAGCCATATTATGCTTATATGATCGACAGAACGACAATTGCTATTCTTATTACTCTTATTACTATCAATCTAACTCATATTATTAGCCATATTATGCTTATATGATCGACAGAACGACAATTACTATACTTATTACACTCACTATTATCAATCTAACTCATATTATTAACCATATTATGCAGATATGATCGATAGAACGACAATTGCTATTCTTATTACTCTTCCTATTATCAATCTAACTCATTTTATTAGCCATATTATGCTTATATGATCGATAGAACGACATTTACTATACTTATTACTCTTATTATTATCAATCTCACTCATATTATTAGCCATATTATGCTTATATGATCGATAGAACTACATTTACTATACTCATTACTCTTATTATTATCAATCTAACTCATATTATTAGCCATAATATGCTTATGTGGTCGATAGAACGACAATTACTATACTTATTACTCTTATTATTATCAATCTAACTCATATTATTAGCCATATTAAGCTTATATGATCGACAGAACGACAATTACTATACTTATTACACTCACTATTATCAATCTAACTCATATTATTAACCATATTATGCAGGTATGATCGATAGAACGACAATTACTATACTGATTACTCTTATTATTATCAATCTAACTCATATTATTAACCATATTATGCTTATATGATCGGTAGAACGATAATTACTATACTTATTACTCTTATTATTATCAATCTATCTCATATTATTAGCCAAATTATGCTTATATGATCGATAGAACGACAATTACTATACTTATTACTCTTATTATTATCAATCTAACTCATATTATTAGCCATATTATGCTTATATGATCGATAGAACGACATTTACTTTACTTATTACACTTATTATTATCAATCTAACTCATATTATTAGCCATATTATGCTTATATGATCGATAGAACTACATTTACTATAATCATTACTCTTATTATTATCAATCTAACTCATATTATGAGCCATATTATGCCTATGTGGTCGATAGAACAACAATTACTATACTTATTACTCTTATTATTATCAATCTAACTCATATTATTAGCCATATTATGCTTATATGATCGACAGAACGACAATTACTGTACTTATTACACTCACTATTATCAATCTAACTCATATTATTAACCATATTATGCTTATATGATCGATAGAACGACAATTACTATACTTATTACTCTTATTATTATAAATCTAACTCATATTATTAGCCATATAATGCTTATATGATCGATAGAACGACAATTACTATACTTATTACTCTTATTATTATCAATCTAACTCATATTATTAGCCAAATTATGCTTATATGATCGATAGAACGACAATTACTATACTTATTACTCTTATTATTATCAATCTAACTCATATTATTAGCCATATTATGCTTATATGATCGATAGAACGACATTTACTATACTTATTACTCTTATGATTATCAATCTAACTCATATTATTAGCCAAATTATGCTTATATGATCGATAGAACGACAATTACTATACTCATTACTCTTATTATTATCAATCTAACTCATATTATTAGCCATAATATGCTTATGTGGTCGATAGAACGACAATTACTATACTTATTACACTCACTATTATCAATCTAACTCATATTATTAGCCATATAATGCTTATATGATCGATAGAACGACAATTACTATACTTATTACTCTTATTATTATCAATCTAACTCATATTATTAGCCAAATTATGCTTATATGATCGATAGAACGACAATTACTATACTCATTACTCTTATTATTATCAATCTAACTCATATTATTAGCCATAATATGCTTATGTGGTCGATAGAACGACAATTGCTATACCTATTATTCTTATTTTTATCAACCTAACTCATATTATTAGCCAAATTATGCTTATATGATCGATAGAACGACAATTACTATACTTATTACTCTTATTATTATCAATCTAACTCATATTATTAGCCATATTATGCTTATATGATCGATAGAACGACATTTACTATACTCATTACTCTTATTATTATCAATCTAACTCATATTATTAGCCATAATATGCTTATGTGGTCGATAGAACGACAATTGCTATACCTATTATTCTTATTTTTATCAACCTAACTCATATTATTAGCCAAATTATGCTTATATGATCGATAGAACGACAATTACTATACTTATTACTCTTATTATTATCAATCTAACTCATATTATTAGCCATATTATGCTTATATGATCGATAGAACGACATTTACTTTACTTATTACACTTATTATTATCAATCTAACTCATATTATTAGCCATATTATGCTTATATGATCGATAGAACTACATTTACTATAATCATTACTCTTATTATTATCAATCTAACTCATATTATGAGCCATATTATGCTTATGTGGTCGATAGAACAACAATTACTATACTTATTACTCTTATTATTATCAATCTAACTCATATTATTAGCCATATTATGCTTATATGATCGACAGAACGACAATTACTGTACTTATTACACTCACTATTATCAATCTAACTCATATTATTAACCATATTATGCTTATATGATCGATAGAACGACAATTACTATACTTATTACTCTTATTATTATAAATCTAACTCATATTATTAGCCATATAATGCTTATATGATCGATAGAACGACAATTACTATACTTATTACTCTTATTATTATCAATCTAACTCATATTATTAGCCAAATTATGCTTATATGATCGATAGAAGGACAATTACTGTACTTATTACTCTTATTATTATCAATCTAACTCATATTATTAGCCACATTATGCTTATATGATCGATAGAACGACATTTACTATACTTATTACTCTTATGATTATCAATCTAACTCATATTATTAGCCATATTATGCTTATATGATCGACAGAACGACAATTACTATATTTATTACACTCACTATTATCAATCTAACTCATATTATTAGCCATATTATGCTTATATGATCGATAGAACGACAATTACTATACTCATTTCTCTTATTATTATCAATCTAACTCATATTATTGGCCATATTATGCTTATATGATCGATAGGACGACAATTACTATACTTATTACACTCACTATTATCAATATAACTCATATTATTAACCATATTATGCAGATATGATCGATAGAACGACAATTACTATACTGATTACTCTTATTATTATCAATCTAACTCATATTATTAGCCATATTATGCTTATATGATCGATAGAACGACATTTACTATACTTATTACTCTTATGATTATCAATCTAACTCATATTATTAGCCATATTATGCTTATATGATCGACAGAACGACAATTACTATATTTATTACACTCACTATTATCAATCTAACTCATATTATTAACCATATTATGCAGATATGATCGAAAGAACGACAATTACTATACTGATTACTCTGATTATTATCGATCTAACTCATATTATTAACCATATTATGCTTATATGATCGGTAGAACGATAATTACTATACTTATTACTCTTATTATTATCAATCTAACTCATATTATTAGCCAAATTATGCTTATATGATCGATAGAACGACAATTACTATACTCATTACTCTTATTATTATCAATCTAACTCATATTATTAGCCATATTATGCTTATATGATCGACCGAACGACAATTACTATACTTATTACACTCACTATTATCAATCTAACTCATATTATTAACCATATTATGCAGATATGATCGATAGAGCGACAATTACTATACTCATTACTCTTATTATTATCAATCTAACTCATATTATTAGCCATATAATGCTTATATGATCGATAGAATGACAATTACTATACTTATTACTCTTATTATTATCAATCTAACTCATATTATTAACCATATTATGCTAATATGATCGATAGAACGACAACTACTATACTTATTATTCTTATTATTATCAATCTAACTCATATTATTAGCCATATTATGCTTATATGATCGACAGAACGACAATTACTATTCTTATTACACTCCCTGTTATCAATCTAACTCATATTATTAACCATATTATGCTTATATGATCGATAGAACGACAATTACTATACTTATTACTCTTATTATTATCAATCTATCTCATATTATTAGCCATATAATGCTTATATGATCGATAGAACGACAATTACTATACTTATTACTCTTATTATTATCAATCTAACTCATATTATTAACCATGTTATGCTTATATGATCGGTAGAACGATAATTACTATACTTATTACTCTTATTATTATCAATCTAACTCATATTATTAGCCAAATTATGCTTATATGATCGATAGAACGACAATTACTATACTTATTACTCTTATTATTATCAATATAGCTCATATTATTAGCCATATTATGCTTATATGATCGATAGAACGACATTTACTATACTTATTACACTTATTATTATCAATCTAACTCATATTATTAGCCAAATTATGCTTATATGATCGATAGAACGACATTTACTATACTTATTACTCTTATTATTATCAATCTAACTCATATTATTAGCCATATTATGCTTATATGATGGATAGAACTACATTTACTATACTCATTACTCTTATTATTATCAATCTAACTCATATTATTAGCCATAATATGCTTATGTGGTCGATAGAACGACAATTACTATACTTATTACTCTTATTATTATCAATCTAACTCATATTATTAGCCATATTATGCTTATATAATCGACAGAACGATAATTACTATTCTTATTACACTCCCTGTTATCAATCTAACTCATATTATTAACCATATTATGCTTATATGATCGACAGAACGACAATTACTATACTTATTACTCTTATTATTATCAATCTATCTCATATTATTAGCCATATAATGCTTATATGATCGATAGAACGACAATTACTATACTTATTACTCTTATTATTATCAATCTAACTCATATTATTAACCATATTATGCTAATAAGATCGATAGAACGACAACTACTATACTTATTATTCTTATTATTATCAATCTAACTCATATTATTAGCCATATTATGCTTATATGATCGACAGAACGACAATTGCTATTCTTATTACTCTTATTACTATCAATCTAACTCATATTATTAGCCATATTATGCTTATATGATCGACAGAACGACAATTACTATACTTATTACACTCACTATTATCAATCTAACTCATATTATTAACCATATTATGCAGATATGATCGATAGAACGACAATTGCTATTCTTATTACTCTTCCTATTATCAATCTAACTCATTTTATTAGCCATATTATGCTTATATGATCGATAGAACGACATTTACTATACTTATTACTCTTATTATTATCAATCTCACTCATATTATTAGCCATATTATGCTTATATGATCGATAGAACTACATTTACTATACTCATTACTCTTATTATTATCAATCTAACTCATATTATTAGCCATAATATGCTTATGTGGTCGATAGAACGACAATTACTATACTTATTACTCTTATTATTATCAATCTAACTCATATTATTAGCCATATTAAGCTTATATGATCGACAGAACGACAATTACTATACTTATTACACTCACTATTATCAATCTAACTCATATTATTAACCATATTATGCAGGTATGATCGATAGAACGACAATTACTATACTGATTACTCTTATTATTATCAATCTAACTCATATTATTAACCATATTATGCTTATATGATCGGTAGAACGATAATTACTATACTTATTACTCTTATTATTATCAATCTATCTCATATTATTAGCCAAATTATGCTTATATGATCGATAGAACGACAATTACT
>NW_027473799.1:54271-78179 GCF_050947335.1 Megachile rotundata
TATGATCGATTGAACGACAATTACTATACTTGTTACTCTTATTATTATCAATCTAACTCATATTATTAGCCATATTATGTGGATATGATCGATTGAACGACAATTACTATACTTGTTACTCTTATTATTATCAATCTAACTCATACTATTAGCCATATTATGCTTATATTATCGATAGAACGACAATTACTATACTTGTTACTCTTATTATTATCATTCTAACTCATATTATTGGCCATATTATGTGGATATGATCGATAGGACGACAATTACTATACTCATTACTCTTATTATTATCAATCTAACCCATATTATTAACCATATTATGCAGATATGATCGATAGAACGACAATTACTATACTTATGACTCTTGCTATTATCAATCTAACTCATATTATTAGCCATATTATGCTTATATGATCGATTGAACGAGGATTACTGTACTTATTACTCTTATTATTACCAATCTAACTCATATTATTAGCCATAATATGCTTAAATTATCGATAGAACGACAATTACTATACTTGTTACTCTTATTATTATCAATCTAACTCATATTAGTAGACATATTATGCGTATATTATCGATAGAACGACAATTACTATACTCGTTACTCTTATTATTATCAATATAACTCATATTATTGGCCATATTATGTGGATATGATCGATAGGACGACAATTACTATACTCATTACTCTTATTATTATCAATCTAACTCATATTATTAGCCATATTATGCTTATATGATCGATAGAACGACAATTACTATTCTTATTACTGTTATTATTATCAATCTAACTCATATTATTGGCCATATTATGCTTATATGATCGATAGAACGACAATTACTATACTTATTACCCTTATTATTATCAATCTAACTCATATTATTGGCCATATTATGTGGATATGATCGATAGGACGACAATTACTATACTCATTACTCTTATTATTATCAATCTAACTCATATTATTAACCATATAATGCTGATATGATCGATTGAACGACAATTTCTATACTTATTACTCTTATTATTATCAATCTAACTCATATTACTAGCCATATTATGCTTATATTATCGATAGAACGACATATACTATGCTTGTTACTCATATTATTATCAATCTAACTCATACTATTAGCCATATTATGCTTATATGATCGATAGAACTACAATTACTATTCTTATTACTGTTATTATTATCAATCTAACTCATATTATTGGCCATATTATGCTTATATGATCGATAGAACGACAATTACTATACTTATTACCCTTATTATTATCAATCTAACTCATATTATTGGCCATATTATGTGGATATGATCGATAGGACGACAATTACTATACTCATTACTCTTATTATTATCAATCTAACTCATATTATTAACCATATAATGCTGATATGATCGATTGAACGACAATTTCTATACTTATTACTCTTATTATTATCAATCTAACTCATATTACTAGCCATATTATGCTTATATTATCGATAGAACGACATATACTATGCTTGTTACTCATATTATTATCAATCTAACTCATATTATTAGCCATATTATGCTTATATGATCGATTGAACAACAACTACTATATATGTTACTCTTATTATTATCAATCCAACTCATATTATTATCCATATTATGCTTATATGATCGATTGAACGAAGATTGCTGTACTTATTACTCTTATTATTACCAATCTAATTCATATTATTAGCCATATTATGCTTATATTATCGATAGAACGTCAATTACTATACTTGTTACTCTTATTATTATCAATCTAACTCATATTATTGGGCATATTATGTGGATATGATCGATAGGACGACAATTACTATACTCATTACTCTAACTATTATCAGTCTAACTCATATTATTAGCCATATTATGCTTATATGATCGATTGAACGAGGATTACTGTACTTATTACTCTTATTATTACCAATCTAACTCATATTATAAGCCGTATTATGCTTAAATTATCGATAGAACGACAATTACTATACTTGTTACTCTTATTATTATCAATCTAACTCATATTTTTAGCCATATTATGCTTATGTGATCGATTGAACGACAATTTCTATACTTGTTACTCTCATTGTTATCAATCTAACTCATATTATTAGCCATATTATGCTTATATGATCGATAGAACAACAATTGCTATACTTATTACTCTTACTATTATGAATCTAACTCATATTATTAGCCATATTTTGCTTATATTATCGATAGAACGACAATTACTATACCCGTTACTCTTATTATTATCAATCTCACTCATATTATTATCCATATTATGCTTATATGATCGATTGAACGAAGATTACTGCACTTATTACTCTTATTATTACCAATCTAACTCATATTATTAGCCATATTATGCTTATATTATCGATAGAACGTCAATTACTATACTTGTTACTCTTATTATTATCAATCTAACTCATATTATTAGCCATATTATGCTTATATGATCGATTGAACGACAATTTCTATACTTGTTACTCTCATTATTATCAATCTAACTCATATTATTAGCCATATTATGCTTATATGATCGATTGAACGACAATTACTATACTTGTTACTCTCATTATTATCAATCTAACTCATATTATTAGCCATATTATGCTTATATGATCGATAGAACGACAATTACTATACTTATTATTGTTATTATTATCAATCTAACTCATATTATTAGCCATATTATGCTTATATGATCGATAGAATGACAATTACTATTCTTATTACTGTCATTATTATCAATCTAACTCATATTATTGGCCATATTATGCTTATATGATCGATTGAACGAGGATTACTGTACTAACTACTCTTATTATTACCAATCTAACTCATATTATTAGCCATAGTATGCTTATATTATCGATAGAACGACAATTACTACACTTGTTACTCTTATTATTATCAATCTAACTCATATTATTGGCCATATTATGTGGATATGATCGATAGGACGACAATTACTATACTCATTACTCTTATTATTATCAATCTAACTCATATTATTAACCATATTATGCAGATATGATCGATAGAACGACAATTACTATACTTATTACTCTTGCTATTATCAATCTAACTCATATTATTAGCCATATTATGCTTGTATGATCGATAGAACGACAATTACTATACTTATTACTGTTATTATTATCAATCTAACTCATATTATTAGCCATATTATGCTTATATTATCGATAGAACGACATATACTATGCTTGTTACTCTTATTATTATCAATCTAACTCATATTATTAGCCATATTATGCTTATATGATCGATTGAACTACAATTTCTATACTTGTTACTCTTATTATTATCAATCTAACTCATACCATTAGCCATATTATGCTTATATGATCGATTGAACGAGGATTACTGTACTTATTACTCTTATTATTACCAATCTAACTCATATTATTAGCTATATTATGCTTAAATTATCGATTGAACGACAATTACTATACTTGTTACTCTTATTATTATCAATCTAACTCATATTATTAGCCATATTATGCTTATATGATCAATTGAACGACAATTTCTATACTTGTTACTCTCATTATTATCAATTTAATTCATATTATTAACCATATAATGCTGATATGATCGATTGAATGACAATTACTATACATATTACTCTTACTTTTATCAATCTAACTCATATTATTAGCCATATCATGCTTATATGATCGATTGAACGACAATTACTATACTTATTACTGTTATTATTATCAATCTAACTCATATTATTGGCCATATTATGCTTATATGATCGATTGAACGAGGATTACTGTACTAACTACTCTTATTATTACCAATCTAACTCATATCATTAGCCATATTATGCTTATATTATCGATAGAACGACAATTACTATACTTGTTACTCTTATTATTATCAGTCTAACTCATATTTTTAGCCATATTATGCTTATGTGATCGATTGAACGACAATTTCTATACTTGTTACTCTCATTGTTATCAATCTAACTCATATTATTAGCCATATTATGCTTATATGATCGATAGAACAACAATTACTATACTTATTACTCTTACTATTATGAATCTAACTCATATTATTAGCCATATTTTGCTTATATTATCGATAGAACGACAATTACTATACCCGTTACTCTTATTATTATCAATCTCACTCATATTATTATCCATATTATGCTTATATGATCGATTGAACGAAGATTACTGCACTTATTACTCTTATTATTACCAATCTAACTCATATTATTAGCCATATTATGCTTATATTATCGATAGAACGTCAATTACTATACTTGTTACTCTTATTATTATCAATCTAACTCATATTATTAGCCATATTATGCTTATATGATCGATTGAACGACAATTTCTATACTTGTTACTCTCATTATTATCAATCTAACTCATATTATTAGCCATATTATGCTTATATGATCGATTGAACGACAATTACTATACTTGTTACTCTCATTATTATCAATCTAACTCATATTATTAGCCATATTATGCTTATATGATCGATAGAACGACAATTACTATACTTATTATTGTTATTATTATCAATCTAACTCATATTATTAGCCATATTATGCTTATATGATCGATAGAATGACAATTACTATTCTTATTACTGTCATTATTATCAATCTAACTCATATTATTGGCCATATTATGCTTATATGATCGATTGAACGAGGATTACTGTACTAACTACTCTTATTATTACCAATCTAACTCATATTATTAGCCATAGTATGCTTATATTATCGATAGAACGACAATTACTACACTTGTTACTCTTATTATTATCAATCTAACTCATATTATTGGCCATATTATGTGGATATGATCGATAGGACGACAATTACTATACTCATTACTCTTATTATTATCAATCTAACTCATATTATTAACCATATTATGCAGATATGATCGATAGAACGACAATTACTATACTTATTACTCTTGCTATTATCAATCTAACTCATATTATTAGCCATATTATGCTTGTATGATCGATAGAACGACAATTACTATACTTATTACTGTTATTATTATCAATCTAACTCATATTATTAGCCATATTATGCTTATATGATCGATAGAATGACAATTACTATTCTTATTACTGTTATTATTATCAATCTAACTCATATTATTAACCATATAATGCTGATATGATCGATTGAACGACAATTTCTATACTTATTACTCTTATTATTATCAATCTAACTCATATTACTAGCCATATTATGCTTATATTATCGATAGAACGACATATACTATGCTTGTTACTCATATTATTATCAATCTAACTCATATTATTAGCCATATTATGCTTATATGATCGATTGAACAACAACTACTATATATGTTACTCTTATTATTATCAATCCAACTCATATTATTATCCATATTATGCTTATATGATCGATTGAACGAAGATTGCTGTACTTATTACTCTTATTATTACCAATCTAATTCATATTATTAGCCATATTATGCTTATATTATCGATAGAACGTCAATTACTATACTTGTTACTCTTATTATTATCAATCTAACTCATATTATTGGGCATATTATGTGGATATGATCGATAGGACGACAATTACTATACTCATTACTCTTACTATTATCAGTCTAACTCATATTATTAGCCATATTATGCTTATATGATCGATTGAACGAGGATTACTGTACTTATTACTCTTATTATTACCAATCTAACTCATATTATAAGCCGTATTATGCTTAAATTATCGATAGAACGACAATTACTATACTTGTTACTCTTATTATTATCAATCTAACTCATATTTTTAGCCATATTATGCTTATGTGATCGATTGAACGACAATTTCTATACTTGTTACTCTCATTGTTATCAATCTAACTCATATTATTAGCCATATTATGCTTATATGATCGATAGAACAACAATTACTATACTTATTACTCTTACTATTATGAATCTAACTCATATTATTAGCCATATTTTGCTTATATTATCGATAGAACGACAATTACTATACCCGTTACTCTTATTATTATCAATCTCACTCATATTATTATCCATATTATGCTTATATGATCGATTGAACGAAGATTACTGCACTTATTACTCTTATTATTACCAATCTAACTCATATTATTAGCCATATTATGCTTATATTATCGATAGAACGTCAATTACTATACTTGTTACTCTTATTATTATCAATCTAACTCATATTATTAGCCATATTATGCTTATATGATCGATTGAACGACAATTTCTATACTTGTTACTCTCATTATTATCAATCTAACTCATATTATTAGCCATATTATGCTTATATGATCGATTGAACGACAATTACTATACTTGTTACTCTCATTATTATCAATCTAACTCATATTATTAGCCATATTATGCTTATATGATCGATAGAACGACAATTACTATACTTATTATTGTTATTATTATCAATCTAACTCATATTATTAGCCATATTATGCTTATATGATCGATAGAATGACAATTACTATTCTTATTACTGTCATTATTATCAATCTAACTCATATTATTGGCCATATTATGCTTATATGATCGATTGAACGAGGATTACTGTACTAACTACTCTTATTATTACCAATCTAACTCATATTATTAGCCATAGTATGCTTATATTATCGATAGAACGACAATTACTACACTTGTTACTCTTATTATTATCAATCTAACTCATATTATTGGCCATATTATGTGGATATGATCGATAGGACGACAATTACTATACTCATTACTCTTATTATTATCAATCTAACTCATATTATTAACCATATTATGCAGATATGATCGATAGAACGACAATTACTATACTTATTACTCTTGCTATTATCAATCTAACTCATATTATTAGCCATATTATGCTTGTATGATCGATAGAACGACAATTACTATACTTATTACTGTTATTATTATCAATCTAACTCATATTATTAGCCATATTATGCTTATATGATCGATAGAATGACAATTACTATTCTTATTACTGTTATTATTATCAATCTAACTCATATTATTAACCATATAATGCTGATATGATCGATTGAACGACAATTACTATACTTATTACTCATATTATTATCAATCTAACTCATATTACTAGCCATATTATGCTTATATTATCGATAGAACGACATATACTATGCTTGTTACTCATATTATTATCAATCTAACTCATATTATTAGCCATATTATGCTTATATGATCGATTGAACGACAACTACTATACTTGTTACTCTTATTATTATCAATCTAACTCATATTATTAGCCATATTATGCTTATATGATCGATTGAACTACAATTTCTATACTTGTTACTCTTATTATTATCAATCTAACTCATACCATTAGCCATATTATGCTTATATGATCGATTGAACGAGGATTACTGTACTTATTACTCTTATTATTACCAATCTAACTCATATTATTAGCTATATTATGCTTAAATTATCGATTGAACGACAATTACTATACTTGTTACTCTTATTATTATCAATCTAACTCATATTATTAGCCATATTATGCTTATATGATCGATTGAACGACAATTTCTATACTTGTTACTCTCATTATTATCAATTTAATTCATATTATTAACCATATAATGCTGATATGATCGATTGAATGACAATTACTATACATATTACTCTTACTTTTATCAATCTAACTCATATTATTAGCCATATCATGCTTATATGATCGATTGAACGACAATTACTATACTTATTACTGTTATTATTATCAATCTAACTCATATTATTGGCCATATTATGCTTATATGATCGATTGAACGAGGATTACTGTACTAACTACTCTTATTATTACCAATCTAACTCATATCATTAGCCATATTATGCTTATATTATCGATAGAACGACAATTACTATACTTGTTACTCTTATTATTATCAATCTAACTCATATTATTGGCCATATTATGTGGATATGATCGATAGGACGACAATTACTATACTTGTTACTCTTATTATTATCAATGTAACTCATATTATTGGCCATATTATGTGGATATGATCGATAGGACGACAATTACTATACTCATTACTCTTATTATTATCAATCTAACTCATATTATTAACCATATAATGCTGATATGATCGATTGAACGACAATTACTATACTTATTACTCTTATTATTATCAATCTAACTCATATTACTAGCAATATTATGCTTATATTATCGATAGAACGACAATTACTATACATGTTACTCTTATTATTATCAATCTAACTCATATTATTGGCCATATTATGCTTATATGATCGATTGAACGACAATTACTATACTTGTTACTCTTATTATTATCAATCTAACTCATATTATTAGCCATATTATGTGGATATGATCGATTGAACGACAATTACTATACTTGTTACTCTTATTATTATCAATCTAACTCATACTATTAGCCATATTATGCTTATATTATCGATAGAACGACAATTACTATACTTGTTACTCTTATTATTATCATTCTAACTCATATTATTGGCCATATTATGTGGATATGATCGATAGGACGACAATTACTATACTCATTACTCTTATTATTATCAATCTAACCCATATTATTAACCATATTATGCAGATATGATCGATAGAACGACAATTACTATACTTATGACTCTTGCTATTATCAATCTAACTCATATTATTAACCATATAATGCTGATATGATCGATTGAACGACAATTACTATACTTATTACTCTTATTATTATCAATCTAACTCATATTACTAGCAATATTATGCTTATATTATCGATAGAACGACAATTACTATACATGTTACTCTTATTATTATCAATCTAACTCATATTATTGGCCATATTATGCTTATATGATCGATTGAACGACAATTACTATACTTGTTACTCTTATTATTATCAATCTAACTCATATTATTAGCCATATTATGTGGATATGATCGATTGAACGACAATTACTATACTTGTTACTCTTATTATTATCAATCTAACTCATACTATTAGCCATATTATGCTTATATTATCGATAGAACGACAATTACTATACTTGTTACTCTTATTATTATCATTCTAACTCATATTATTGGCCATATTATGTGGATATGATCGATAGGACGACAATTACTATACTCATTACTCTTATTATTATCAATCTAACCCATATTATTAACCATATTATGCAGATATGATCGATAGAACGACAATTACTATACTTATGACTCTTGCTATTATCAATCTAACTCATATTATTAGCCATATTATGCTTATATGATCGATTGAACGAGGATTACTGTACTTATTACTCTTATTATTACCAATCTAACTCATATTATTAGCCATAATATGCTTAAATTATCGATAGAACGACAATTACTATACTTGTTACTCTTATTATTATCAATCTAACTCATATTAGTAGACATATTATGCGTATATTATCGATAGAACGACAATTACTATACTCGTTACTCTTATTATTATCAATATAACTCATATTATTGGCCATATTATGTGGATATGATCGATAGGACGACAATTACTATACTCATTACTCTTATTATTATCAATCTAACTCATATTATTAGCCATATTATGCTTATATGATCGATAGAACGACAATTACTATTCTTATTACTGTTATTATTATCAATCTAACTCATATTATTGGCCATATTATGCTTATATGATCGATAGAACGACAATTACTATACTTATTACCCTTATTATTATCAATCTAACTCATATTATTGGCCATATTATGTGGATATGATCGATAGGACGACAATTACTATACTCATTACTCTTATTATTATCAATCTAACTCATATTATTAACCATATAATGCTGATATGATCGATTGAACGACAATTTCTATACTTATTACTCTTATTATTATCAATCTAACTCATATTACTAGCCATATTATGCTTATATTATCGATAGAACGACATATACTATGCTTGTTACTCATATTATTATCAATCTAACTCATACTATTAGCCATATTATGCTTATATGATCGATAGAACTACAATTACTATTCTTATTACTGTTATTATTATCAATCTAACTCATATTATTGGCCATATTATGCTTATATGATCGATAGAACGACAATTACTATACTTATTACCCTTATTATTATCAATCTAACTCATATTATTGGCCATATTATGTGGATATGATCGATAGGACGACAATTACTATACTCATTACTCTTATTATTATCAATCTAACTCATATTATTAACCATATAATGCTGATATGATCGATTGAACGACAATTTCTATACTTATTACTCTTATTATTATCAATCTAACTCATATTACTAGCCATATTATGCTTATATTATCGATAGAACGACATATACTATGCTTGTTACTCATATTATTATCAATCTAACTCATATTATTAGCCATATTATGCTTATATGATCGATTGAACAACAACTACTATATATGTTACTCTTATTATTATCAATCCAACTCATATTATTATCCATATTATGCTTATATGATCGATTGAACGAAGATTGCTGTACTTATTACTCTTATTATTACCAATCTAATTCATATTATTAGCCATATTATGCTTATATTATCGATAGAACGTCAATTACTATACTTGTTACTCTTATTATTATCAATCTAACTCATATTATTGGGCATATTATGTGGATATGATCGATAGGACGACAATTACTATACTCATTACTCTTACTATTATCAGTCTAACTCATATTATTAGCCATATTATGCTTATATGATCGATTGAACGAGGATTACTGTACTTATTACTCTTATTATTACCAATCTAACTCATATTATAAGCCGTATTATGCTTAAATTATCGATAGAACGACAATTACTATACTTGTTACTCTTATTATTATCAATCTAACTCATATTTTTAGCCATATTATGCTTATGTGATCGATTGAACGACAATTTCTATACTTGTTACTCTCATTGTTATCAATCTAACTCATATTATTAGCCATATTATGCTTATATGATCGATAGAACAACAATTGCTATACTTATTACTCTTACTATTATGAATCTAACTCATATTATTAGCCATATTTTGCTTATATTATCGATAGAACGACAATTACTATACCCGTTACTCTTATTATTATCAATCTCACTCATATTATTATCCATATTATGCTTATATGATCGATTGAACGAAGATTACTGCACTTATTACTCTTATTATTACCAATCTAACTCATATTATTAGCCATATTATGCTTATATTATCGATAGAACGTCAATTACTATACTTGTTACTCTTATTATTATCAATCTAACTCATATTATTAGCCATATTATGCTTATATGATCGATTGAACGACAATTTCTATACTTGTTACTCTCATTATTATCAATCTAACTCATATTATTAGCCATATTATGCTTATATGATCGATTGAACGACAATTACTATACTTGTTACTCTCATTATTATCAATCTAACTCATATTATTAGCCATATTATGCTTATATGATCGATAGAACGACAATTACTATACTTATTATTGTTATTATTATCAATCTAACTCATATTATTAGCCATATTATGCTTATATGATCGATAGAATGACAATTACTATTCTTATTACTGTCATTATTATCAATCTAACTCATATTATTGGCCATATTATGCTTATATGATCGATTGAACGAGGATTACTGTACTAACTACTCTTATTATTACCAATCTAACTCATATTATTAGCCATAGTATGCTTATATTATCGATAGAACGACAATTACTACACTTGTTACTCTTATTATTATCAATCTAACTCATATTATTGGCCATATTATGTGGATATGATCGATAGGACGACAATTACTATACTCATTACTCTTATTATTATCAATCTAACTCATATTATTAACCATATTATGCAGATATGATCGATAGAACGACAATTACTATACTTATTACTCTTGCTATTATCAATCTAACTCATATTATTAGCCATATTATGCTTGTATGATCGATAGAACGACAATTACTATACTTATTACTGTTATTATTATCAATCTAACTCATATTATTAGCCATATTATGCTTATATGATCGATAGAATGACAATTACTATTCTTATTACTGTTATTATTATCAATCTAACTCATATTATTAACCATATAATGCTGATATGATCGATTGAACGACAATTACTATACTTATTACTCATATTATTATCAATCTAACTCATATTACTAGCCATATTATGCTTATATTATCGATAGAACGACATATACTATGCTTGTTACTCATATTATTATCAATCTAACTCATATTATTAGCCATATTATGCTTATATGATCGATTGAACGACAACTACTATACTTGTTACTCTTATTATTATCAATCTAACTCATATTATTAGCCATATTATGCTTATATGATCGATTGAACTACAATTTCTATACTTGTTACTCTTATTATTATCAATCTAACTCATACCATTAGCCATATTATGCTTATATGATCGATTGAACGAGGATTACTGTACTTATTACTCTTATTATTACCAATCTAACTCATATTATTAGCTATATTATGCTTAAATTATCGATTGAACGACAATTACTATACTTGTTACTCTTATTATTATCAATCTAACTCATATTATTAGCCATATTATGCTTATATGATCGATTGAACGACAATTTCTATACTTGTTACTCTCATTATTATCAATTTAATTCATATTATTAACCATATAATGCTGATATGATCGATTGAATGACAATTACTATACATATTACTCTTACTTTTATCAATCTAACTCATATTATTAGCCATATCATGCTTATATGATCGATTGAACGACAATTACTATACTTATTACTGTTATTATTATCAATCTAACTCATATTATTGGCCATATTATGCTTATATGATCGATTGAACGAGGATTACTGTACTAACTACTCTTATTATTACCAATCTAACTCATATCATTAGCCATATTATGCTTATATTATCGATAGAACGACAATTACTATACTTGTTACTCTTATTATTATCAATCTAACTCATATTATTGGCCATATTATGTGGATATGATCGATAGGACGACAATTACTATACTTGTTACTCTTATTATTATCAATGTAACTCATATTATTGGCCATATTATGTGGATATGATCGATAGGACGACAATTACTATACTCATTACTCTTATTATTATCAATCTAACTCATATTATTAACCATATAATGCTGATATGATCGATTGAACGACAATTACTATACTTATTACTCTTATTATTATCAATCTAACTCATATTACTAGCAATATTATGCTTATATTATCGATAGAACGACAATTACTATACATGTTACTCTTATTATTATCAATCTAACTCATATTATTGGCCATATTATGCTTATATGATCGATTGAACGACAATTACTATACTTGTTACTCTTATTATTATCAATCTAACTCATATTATTAGCCATATTATGTGGATATGATCGATTGAACGACAATTACTATACTTGTTACTCTTATTATTATCAATCTAACTCATACTATTAGCCATATTATGCTTATATTATCGATAGAACGACAATTACTATACTTGTTACTCTTATTATTATCATTCTAACTCATATTATTGGCCATATTATGTGGATATGATCGATAGGACGACAATTACTATACTCATTACTCTTATTATTATCAATCTAACCCATATTATTAACCATATTATGCAGATATGATCGATAGAACGACAATTACTATACTTATGACTCTTGCTATTATCAATCTAACTCATACTATTAGCCATATTATGCTTATATGATCGATTGAACGAGGATTACTGTACTTATTACTCTTATTATTACCAATCTAACTCATATTATTAGCCATAATATGCTTAAATTATCGATAGAACGACAATTACTATACTTGTTACTCTTATTATTATCAATCTAACTCATATTAGTAGACATATTATGCGTATATTATCGATAGAACGACAATTACTATACTCGTTACTCTTATTATTATCAATATAACTCATATTATTGGCCATATTATGTGGATATGATCGATAGGACGACAATTACTATACTCATTACTCTTATTATTATCAATCTAACTCATATTATTAGCCATATTATGCTTATATGATCGATAGAACGACAATTACTATTCTTATTACTGTTATTATTATCAATCTAACTCATATTATTGGCCATATTATGCTTATATGATCGATAGAACGACAATTACTATACTTATTACCCTTATTATTATCAATCTAACTCATATTATTGGCCATATTATGTGGATATGATCGATAGGACGACAATTACTATACTCATTACTCTTATTATTATCAATCTAACTCATATTATTAACCATATAATGCTGATATGATCGATTGAACGACAATTTCTATACTTATTACTCTTATTATTATCAATCTAACTCATATTACTAGCCATATTATGCTTATATTATCGATAGAACGACATATACTATGCTTGTTACTCATATTATTATCAATCTAACTCATATTATTAGCCATATTATGCTTATATGATCGATTGAACAACAACTACTATACTTGTTACTCTTATTATTACCAATCTAACTCATATTATTAGCCATATTATGCTTATATTATCGATAGAACGTCAATTACTATACTTGTTACTCTTATTATTATCAATCTAACTCATATTATTGGGCATATTATGTGGATATGATCGATAGGACGACAATTACTATACTCATTACTCTTACTATTATCAGTCTAACTCATATTATTAGCCATATTATGCTTATATGATCGATTGAACGAGGATTACTGTACTTATTACTCTTATTATTACCAATCTAACTCATATTATAAGCCGTATTATGCTTAAATTATCGATAGAACGACAATTACTATACTTGTTACTCTTATTATTATCAATCTAACTCATATTTTTAGCCATATTATGCTTATGTGATCGATTGAACGACAATTTCTATACTTGTTACTCTCATTGTTATCAATCTAACTCATATTATTAGCCATATTATGCTTATATGATCGATAGAACAACAATTACTATACTTATTACTCTTACTATTATGAATCTAACTAATATTATTAGCCATATTTTGCTTATATTATCGTTAGAACGACAATTACTATACCCGTTACTCTTATTATTATCAATCTCACTCATATTATTATCCATATTATGCTTATATGATCGATTGAACGAAGATTACTGCACTTATCACTCTTATTATTACCAATCTAACTCATATTATTAGCCATATTATGCTTATATTATCGATAGAACGTCAATTACTATACTTGTTACTCTTATTATTATCAATCTAACTCATATTATTAGCCATATTATGCTTATATGATCGATTGAACGACAATTTCTATACTTGTTACTCTCATTATTATCAATCTAACTCATATTATTAGCCATATTATGCTTATATGATCGATTGAACGACAATTACTATACTTGTTACTCTCATTATTATCAATCTAACTCATATTATTAGCCATATTATGCTTATATGATCGATAGAACGACAATTACTATACTTATTATTGTTATTATTATCAATCTAACTCATATTATTAGCCATATTATGCTTATATGATCGATAGAATGACAATTACTATTCTTATTACTGTTATTATTATCAATCTAACTCATATTATTGGCCATATTATGCTTATATGATCGATTGAACGAGGATTACTGTACTAACTACTCTTATTATTACCAATCTAACTCATATTATTAGCCATAGTATGCTTATATTATCGATAGAACGACAATTACTACACTTGTTACTCTTATTATTATCAATCTAACTCATATTATTGGCCATATTATGTGGATATGATCGATAGGACGACAATTACTATACTCATTACTCTTATTATTATCAATCTAACTCATATTATTAACCATATTATGCAGATATGATCGATAGAACGACAATTACTATACTTATTACTCTTGCTATTATCAATCTAACTCATATTATTAGCCATATTATGCTTATATGATCGATAGAACGACAATTACTATACTTATTACTGTTATTATTATCAATCTAACTCATATTATTAGCCATATTATGCTTATATGATCGATAGAACGACAATTACTATACTTATTACCCTTATTATTATCAATCTAACTCATATTATTGGCCATATTATGTGGATATGATCGATAGGACGACAATTACTATACTCATTACTCTTATTATTATCAATCTAACTCATATCATTAACCATATAATGCTGATATGATCGATTGAACGACAATTACTATACTTATTACTCTTATTATTATCAATCCAACTCATACTACTAGCCATATTATGCTTATATTATCGATAGAACGACATATACTATGCTTGTTACTCATATTATTATCAATCTAACTCATATTATTAGCCATATTATGCTTATATGATCGATTGAACGACAACTACTATACTTGTTACTCTTATTATTATCAATCTAACTCATATTATTAGTCATATTATGCTTATATGATCGATTGAACGAGGATTACTGTACTTATTACTCTTATTATTACCAATCTAACTCATATTATTAGCCATATTATGCTTAAATTATCGATAGAACGACAATTACTATACTTGTTACTCTTATTATTATCAATCTAACTCATATTAGTAGCCATATTATGCTTATATGATGGATTGAACGACAATTTCTATACTTGTTACTCTTATTATTATCAATCTAACTCATACTATTAGCCATATTATGCTTATATGATCGATAGAACGACAATTACTATTCTTATTACTGTTATTATTATCAATCTAACTCATATTATTGGCCATATTATGCTTATATGATCGATAGAACGACAATTACTATACTTATTACCCTTATTATTATCAATCTAACTCATATTATTGGCCATATTATGTGGATATGATCGATAGGACGACAATTACTATACTCATTACTCTTATTATTATCAATCTAACTCATATTATTAACCATATAATGCTGATATGATCGATTGAACGACAATTTCTATACTTATTACTCTTATTATTATCAATCTAACTCATATTACTAGCCATATTATGCTTATATTATCGATAGAACGACATATACTATGCTTGTTACTCATATTATTATCAATCTAACTCATATTATTAGCCATATTATGCTTATATGATCGATTGAACGACAACTACTATACTTGTTACTCTTATTATTATCAATCTAACTCATATTATTAGCCATATTATGCTTATATGATCGATTGAACGACAATTTCTATACTTGTTACTCTCATTATTATCAATCTAACTCATATTATTAGCCATATTATGCTTATATGATCGATTGAACGACAATTACTATACTTATTATTGTTATTATTATCAATCTAACTCATATTATTAGCCATATTATGCTTATATGATCGATAGAATGACAATTACTATTCTTATTACTGTTATTATTATCAATCTAACTCATATTATTGGCCATATTATGCTTATATGATCGATTGAACGAGGATTACTGTACTAACTACTCTTATTATTACCAATCTAACTCATATTATTAGCCATAGTATGCTTATATTATCGATAGAACGATAATTACTACACTTGTTACTCTTATTATTATCAATCTAACTCATATTATTGGCCATATTATGTGGATATGATCGATAGGACGACAATTACTATACTCATTACTCTTATTATTATCAATCTAACTCATATTATTAACCATATTATGCAGATATGATCGATAGAACGACAATTACTATACTTATTACTCTTGCTATTATCAATCTAACTCATATTATTAGCCATATTATGCTTATATGATCGATAGAACGACAATTGCTATACTTATTACTGTTATTATTATCAATCTAACTCATATTATTAGCCATATTATGCTTATATGATCGATAGAACGACAATTACTATACTTATTACCCTTATTATTATCAATCTAACTCATATTATTGGCCATATTATGTGGATATGATCGATAGGACGACAATTACTATACTCATTACTCTTATTATTATCAATCTAACTCATATTATTAACCATATAATGCTGATATGATCGATTGAACGACAATTACTATACTTATTACTCTTATTATTATCAATCCAACTCATACTACTAGCCATATTATGCTTATATTATCGATAGAACGACATATACTATGCTTGTTACTCATATTATTATCAATCTAACTCATATTATTAGCCATATTATGCTTATATGATCGATTGAACGACAACTACTATACTTGTTACTCTTATTATTATCAATCTAACTCATATTATTAGCCATATTATGCTTATATGATCGATTGAACGAGGATTCCTGTACTTATTACTCTTATTATTACCAATCTAACTCATATTATTAGCCATATTATGCTTAAATTATCGATAGAACGACAATTACTATACTTGTTACTCTTATTATTATCAATCTAACTCATATTAGTAGCCATATTATGCTTATATGATCGATTGAACGACAATTTCTATACTTGTTACTCTTATTATTATCAATCTAACTCATACTATTAGCCATATTATGCTTATATGATCGATAGAACGACAATTACTATTCTTATTACTGTTATTATTATCAATCTAACTCATATTATTGGCCATATTATGCTTATATGATCGATAGAACGACAATTACTATACTTATTACCCTTATTATTATCAATCTAACTCATATTATTGGCCATATTATGTGGATATGATCGATAGGACGACAATTACTATACTCATTACTCTTATTATTATCAATCTAACTCATATTATTAACCATATAATGCTGATATGATCGATTGAACGACAATTTCTATACTTATTACTCTTATTATTGTCAATCTAACTCATATTACTAGCCATATTATGCTTATATTATCGATAGAACGACATATACTATGCTTGTTACTCATATTATTATCAATCTAACTCATATTATTAGCCATATTATGCTTATATGATCGATTGAACAACAACTACTATACTTGTTACTCTTATTATTATCAATCTAACTCATATTATTATCCATATTATGCTTATATGATCGATTGAACGAAGATTACTGTACTTATTATTCTTATTATTACCAATCTAACTCATATTATTAGCCATATTATGCTTATATTATCGATAGAACGTCAATTACTATACTTGTTACTCTTATTATTATCAATCTAACTCATATTATTGGGCATATTATGTGGATATGATCGATAGGACGACAATTACTATACTCATTACTCTTACTATTATCAGTCTAACTCATATTATTAGCCATATTATGCTTATATGATCGATTGAACGAGGATTACTGTACTTATTACTCTTATTATTACCAATCTAACTCATATTATAAGCCGTATTATGCTTAAATTATCGATAGAACGACAATTACTATACTTGTTACTCTTATTATTATCAATCTAACTCATATTTTTAGCCATATTATGCTTATGTGATCGATTGAACGACAATTTCTATACTTGTTACTCTCATTGTTATCAATCTAACTCATATTATTAGCCATATTATGCTTATATGATCGATAGAACAACAATTACTATACTTATTACTCTTACTATTATGAATCTAACTCATATTATTAGCCATATTTTGCTTATATTATCGATAGAACGACAATTACTATACCCGTTACTCTTATTATTATCAATCTCACTCATATTATTATCCATATTATGCTTATATGATCGATTGAACGAAGATTACTGCACTTATTACTCTTATTATTACCAATCTAACTCATATTATTAGCCATATTATGCTTATATTATCGATAGAACGTCAATTACTATACTTGTTACTCTTATTATTATCAATCTAACTCATATTATTAGCCATATTATGCTTATATGATCGATTGAACGACAATTTCTATACTTATTACTCATATTATTATCAATCTAACTCATATTACTAGCCATATTATGCTTATATTATCGATAGAACGACATATACTATGCTTGTTACTCATATTATTATCAATCTAACTCATATTATTAGCCATATTATGCTTATATGATCGATTGAACGACAACTACTATACTTGTTACTCTTATTATTATCAATCTAACTCATATTATTAGCCATATTATGCTTATATGATCGATTGAACTACAATTTCTATACTTGTTACTCTTATTATTATCAATCTAACTCATACCATTAGCCATATTATGCTTATATGATCGATTGAACGAGGATTACTGTACTTATTACTCTTATTATTACCAATCTAACTCATATTATTAGCTATATTATGCTTAAATTATCGATTGAACGACAATTACTATACTTGTTACTCTTATTATTATCAGTCTAACTCATATTATTAGCCATATTATGCTTATATGATCGATAGAACGACAATTACTATACTTATTACCCTTATTATTATCAATCTAACTCATATTATTGGCCATATTATGTGGATATGATCGATAGGACGACAATTACTATACTCATTACTCTTATTATTATCAATCTAACTCATATTATTAACCATATAATGCTGATATGATCGATTGAACGACAATTTCTATACTTATTACTCTTATTATTATCAATCTAACTCATATTACTAGCCATATTATGCTTATATTATCGATAGAACGACATATACTATGCTTGTTACTCATATTATTATCAATCTAACTCATATTATTAGCCATATTATGCTTATATGATCGATTGAACAACAACTACTATACTTGTTACTCTTATTATTATCAATCTAACTCATATTATTATCCATATTATGCTTATATGATCGATTGAACGAAGATTACTGTACTTATTACTCTTATTATTACCAATCTAACTCATATTATTAGCCATATTATGCTTATATTATCGATAGAACGTCAATTACTATACTTGTTACTCTTATTATTATCAATCTAACTCATATTATTGGCCATATTATGTGGATATGATCGATAGAACAACAATTACTATACTTATTACTCTTACTATTATGAATCTAACTCATATTATTAGCCATATTTTGCTTATATTATCGATAGAACGACAATTACTATACCCGTTACTCTTATTATTATCAATCTCACTCATATTATTATCCATATTATGCTTATATGATCGATTGAACGAAGATTACTGCACTTATTACTCTTATTATTACCAATCTAACTCATATTATTAGCCATATTATGCTTATATTATCGATAGAACGTCAATTACTATACTTGTTACTCTTATTATTATCAATCTAACTCATATTATTAGCCATATTATGCTTATATGATCGATTGAACGACAATTTCTATACTTGTTACTCTCATTATTATCAATCTAACTCATATTATTAGCCATATTATGCTTATATGATCGATTGAACGACAATTACTATACTTGTTACTCTCATTATTATCAATCTAACTCATATTATTAGCCATATTATGCTTATATGATCGATAGAACGACAATTACTATACTTATTATTGTTATTATTTTCAATCTAACTCATATTATTAGCCATATTATGCTTATATGATCGATAGAATGACAATTACTATTCTTATTACTGTTATTATTATCAATCTAACTCATATTATTGGCCATATTATGCTTATATGATCGATTGAACGAGGATTACTGTACTAACTACTCTTATTATTACCAATCTAACTCATATTATTAGCCATAGTATGCTTATATTATCGATAGAACGACAATTACTACACTTGTTACTCTTATTATTATCAATCTAACTCATATTATTGGCCATATTATGTGGATATGATCGATAGGACGACAATTACTATACTCATTACTCTTATTATTATCAATTTAACTCATATTATTAACCATATTATGCAGATATGATCGATAGAACGACAATTACTATACTTATTACTCTTGCTATTATCAATCTAACTCATATTATTAGCCATATTATGCTTATATGATCGATAGAACGACAATTACTATACTTATTACTGTTATTATTATCAATCTAACTCATACTATTAGCCATATTATGCTTATATGATCGATAGAACGACAATTACTATTCTTATTACTGTTATTATTATCAATCTAACTCATATTATTGGCCATATTATGCTTATATGATCGATAGAACGACAATTACTATACTTATTACCCTTATTATTATCAATCTAACTCATATTATTGGCCATATTATGTGGATATGATCGATAGGACAACAATTACTATACTCATTACTCTTATTATTATCAATCTAACTCATATTATTAACCATATAATGCTGATATGATCGATTGAACGACAATTTCTATACTTATTACTCTTATTATTATCAATCTAACTCATATTACTAGCCATATTATGCTTATATTATCGATAGAACGACATATACTATGCTTGTTACTCATATTATTATCAATCTAACTCATATTATTAGCCATATTATGCTTATATGATCGATTGAACAACAACTACTATATATGTTACTCTTATTATTATCAATCCAACTCATATTATTATCCATATTATGCTTATATGATCGATTGAACGAAGATTGCTGTACTTATTACTCTTATTATTACCAATCTAATTCATATTATTAGCCATATTATGCTTATATTATCGATAGAACGTCAATTACTATACTTGTTACTCTTATTATTATCAATCTAACTCATATTATTGGGCATATTATGTGGATATGATCGATAGGAGGACAATTACTATACTCATTACTCTTACTATTATCAGTCTAACTCATATTATTAGCCATATTATGCTTATATGATCGATAGAACAACAATTACTATACTTATTACTCTTACTATTATGAATCTAACTCATATTATTAGCCATATTTTGCTTATATTATCGATAGAACGACAATTACTATACCCGTTACTCTTATTATTATCAATCTCACTCATATTATTATCCATATTATGCTTATATGATCGATTGAACGAAGATTACTGCACTTATTACTCTTATTATTACCAATCTAACTCATATTATTAGCCATATTATGCTTATATTATCGATAGAACGTCAATTACTATACTTGTTACTCTTATTATTATCAATCTAACTCATATTATTAGCCATATTATGCTTATATGATCGATTGAACGACAATTTCTATACTTGTTACTCTCATTATTATCAATCTAACTCATATTATTAGCCATATTATGCTTATATGATCGATTGAACGACAATTACTATACTTGTTACTCTCATTATTATCAATCTAACTCATATTATTAGCCATATTATGCTTATATGATCGATAGAACGACAATTACTATACTTATTATTGTTATTATTATCAATCTAACTCATATTATTAGCCATATTATGCTTATATGATCGATAGAATGACAATTACTATTCTTATTACTGTCATTATTATCAATCTAACTCATATTATTGGCCATATTATGCTTATATGATCGATTGAACGAGGATTACTGTACTAACTACTCTTATTATTACCAATCTAACTCATATTATTAGCCATAGTATGCTTATATTATCGATAGAACGACAATTACTACACTTGTTACTCTTATTATTATCAATCTAACTCATATTATTGGCCATATTATGTGGATATGATCGATAGGACGACAATTACTATACTCATTACTCTTATTATTATCAATCTAACTCATATTATTAACCATATTATGCAGATATG